>NW_027621230.1:130000-150000 GCF_964198595.1 Lampetra fluviatilis
ATCATCACCACCACCATCACCACCATCACCACCATCACCACCACCACCATCACCACCACCACCATCACCACCATAACCACCATCACCATCACCACCATCACCACCATCACCACCACCACCATCACCACCACCACCATCACCACCATCACCACCATCACCACCATCACCATCATCATCACCACCATCACTACCATCATCACCATCACCACCATCATCACCATCACCACCATCACCACCATCACCACCACCACCATCATCACCACCATCACCACCATCACCATCACCACCATCACCACCACCATCACCATCACCACCATCACCACCATCACCACCATCATCACCACCATCACCACCATCACCACCACCATCACCATCATCACCATCACCACCATCACCACCATCACCACCATCAACACCATCACCACCATCACCATCATCATCATCATCACCACCACCACCACCATCACCACCATCACCACCATCACCACCACCACCACCACCACCATCACCACCATCACCATCACCACCATAACCACCATCACCATCACCACCATCACCATCACCATCACCACCATCACCATCACCACCATCACCACCACCACCATCACCACCACCACCACCACCATCACCACCATCACCATCATCATCACCACCATCACTACCATCATCACCATCACCACCATCATCACCATCACCACCACCACCATCACCACCATCACCACCATCACCGTCACCACCACCACCACCACCATCACCACCACCACCACCATCACCACCATCACCACCATCACCATCACCACCATCACCATCACCACCATCACCACCATCACCACCATCACCATCATCATCACCACCACCATCACCACCATCACCACCACCACCACCATCACCACCATCACCACCATAACCACCATCACCACCACCATCACCACCACCACCATCATCACCACCATCACCCCCATCACCACCACCATCACCACCATCACCACCATCATCACCACCATCACTACCATCATCACCATCACCACCATCATCACCATCACCACCACCACCATCACCACCATCACCGTCACCACCACCACCATCATCACCACCATCACCACCATCACCACCATCACCACCACCACCATCACCACCACCACCATCACCACCATCACCCCCATCACCACCACCATCACCACCATCACCATCATCATCACCACCATCACTACCATCATCACCATCACCACCATCACCACCATCATCACCATCACCACCACCACCATCACCACCATCACCGTCACCACCACCACCATCATCACCACCATCACCACCATCACCACCACCACCATCACCATCACCACCATCACCACCACCATCACCACCACCATCACCACCATCACCATCATCACCATCACCACCATCATCACCATCACCACCACCACCATCACCACCATCACCGTCACCACCACCACCATCACCATCACCACCATCACCACCATCACCACCATCACCACCACCACCATCACCACCATCACCATCACCACCACCATCACCACCACCATCACCACCATCACCACCATCACCATCACCACCATCACCACCATCACCATCACCACCATCACCTCGTCACTTGCTCCAGGAAGCTGCAGTGAGTGGTGAAGCTCAGCCAGTCTCTGTGAGGAAATCAACAACAACAACAACATCATCAACAACAACAACATCATCAACATCATCAACAACATCATCATCAACAACATCATCATCAACATCATCAACATCATCAATGGGTGGGTGGGTGGGTGAGTGAGTGGGTGGGTGAGTGGGTGAGTGAGTGAGTGGGTGAGTGGGTGAGTGAGTGGGTGGGTGGGTGGGTGAGTGAGTGAGTGAGTGGGTGAGTGAGTGGGTGGGTGGGTGGGTGAGTGAGTGAGTGAGTGGGTGAGTGAGTGGGTGGGTGGGTGAGTGAGTGAGTGGGTGAGTGGGTGAGTGGGTGGGTGGGTGGGTGAGTGAGTGTGTGAGTGAGTGAGTGGGTGAGTGAGTGGGTGGGTGGGTGAGTGAGTGGGTGAGTGAGTGAGTGAGTGGGTGGGTGAGTGGGTGGGTGAGTGGGTGGGTGAGTCGGTGGGTGGGTGGGTGAGTGAGTGAGTGGGTGAGTGAGTGGGTGAGTGAGTGAGTGGGTGAGTGAGTGAGTGGGTGGGTGGGTGAGTGGGTGGGTGGGTGGGTGGGTGGGTGGGTGAGTGGGTGGGTGAGTGAGTGAGTGGGTGGGTGAGTGAGTGAGTGGGTGGGTGAGTGGGTGGGTGAGTGAGTGAGTGGGTGAGTGAGTGGGTGGATGGGTGGGTGAGTGAGTGGGTGAGTAAGTGGGTGGGTGAGTTGGTGGGTGGGTGGGTGGGTGAGTGAGTGAGTGAGTGGGTGAGTGAGTGGGTGAGTGAGTGAGTGGGTGAGTGGGTGGGTGGGTGAGTGGGTGGGTGGGTGAGTGGGTGAGTGGGTGGGTGGGTGGGTGGGTGAGTGAGTGAGTGAGTGGGTGAGTGAGTGAGTGAGTGGGTGAGTGAGTGAGTGAGTGAGTGGGTGGGTGAGTGGGTGGGTGAGTGGGTGGGTGAGTGAGTGAGTGGGTGGGTGAGTGGGCTGGGTGAGTGAGTGAGTGGGTGGGTGGGTGGGTGAGTGGGTGGGTGGCTGGGTGGGTGGGTGAGTGAGTGGGTGAGTGAGTGGGTGAGTGAGTGAGTGAGTGGGTGAGTGAGTGGGTGGGTGGGTGGGTGAGTGAGTGAGTGGGTGGGTCAGTGAGCGAGTGGGTGAGTGAGTGGGTGGGTGGGTGAGTGAGTGAGTGGGTGAGTGCGTGAGTGAGTGAGTGAGTGGGTGGGTGGGTGGGTGGGTGGGTGGGTGAGTGAGTGGGTGAGTGAGTGAGTGGGTGAGTGAGTGGGTGGGTGAGTGGGTGGGTGGGTGAGTGAGTGAGTGAGTGGGTGGGTGAGTGGGTGGGTGGGTGGGTGAGTGAGTGAGTGAGTGAGTGAGTGAGTGAGTGGGTGAGTGAGTGGGTGGGTGGGTGAGTGAGTGAGTGAGTGAGTGGGTGGGTCAGTGAGTGAGTGGGTGAGTGAGTGGGTGGGTGGGTGAGTGGGTGGGTGGGTGAGTGAGTGAGTGGGTGAGTGGGTGAGTGGGTGAGTGAGTGGGTGGGTGGGTGAGTGAGTGAGTGAGTGAGTGGGTGGGTGGGTGAGTGGGTGAGTGGGTGAATGAGTGGGTGAGTGGTGAGTGAGCGAGTGAGTGGGTGGGTGGGTGAGTGGGTGGGTGGGTGGGTGGGTGGGTGGGTGAGTGAGTGAGTGGGTGAGTGGGTGGGTGAGTGAGTGAGTGGGTGGGTGGGTGGGTGGGTGGGTGGGTGGGTGGGTGAGTGAGTGGGTGGGTCAGTGAGTGAGTGGGTGAGTGAGTGGGTGGGTGGGTGAGTGAGTGAGTGAGTGAGTGAGTGAGTGAGTGAGTGAGTGAGTGGGTGAGTGAGTGGGTGGGTGAGTGAGTGGGTGAGTGAGTGAGTGGGTGAGTGACTGAGTGGGTGGGTGGGTGGGTGAGTGAGTGAGTGGGTGGGTGAGTGGGCTGGGTGAGTGAGTGAGTGAGTGGGTGGGTGGGTGGGTGGGTGAGTGGGTGGGTGGCTGGGTGGGTGGGTGGGTGAGTGAGTGGGTGAGTGAGTGGGTGGATGGGTGAGTGAGTGAGTGAGTGGGTGGGTCAGTGAGTGAGTGGGTGAGTGAGTGGGTGGGTGGGTGAGTGAGTGAGTGGGTGAGTGCGTGATTGGGTGAGTGAGTGGGTGAGTGAGTGAGTGAGTGGGTGGGTGGGTGGGTGGGTGGGTGGGTGGGTGGGTGAGTGAGTGGGTGGGTGGGTGAGTGAGTGAGTGGGTGGGTGGGTGGGTGAGTGAGTGAGTGAGTGAGTGAGTGGGTGAGTGAGTGAGTGAGTGGGTGAGTGAGTGAGTGGTGAGTGAGTGAGTGGGTGAGTGGGTGGGTGGGTGGGTGAGTGGGTGAGAGGGTGGGTGGGTGAGCGGGTGGGTGAGTGAGTGAGTGGGTGGGTGGGTGAGTGAGTGAGTGAGTGAGTGGGTGGGTGAGTGAGTGAGTGGGTGGGTGAGTGAGTGAGTGAGTGGGTGAGTGAGTGAGTGGTGAGTGAGTGAGTGGGTGAGTGAGTGGTGGGTGTGTGAGTGGGTGGATGGGTGTGTGAGTGGGTGGATGGGTGGGTGAGTGAGTGAGTGAGTGGCGAGTGAGTGGGTGGGTGAGTGAGTGGGTGAGTGAGTGAATCGGTGGGTGGGTGAGTGAGTGAGTGACTGTGTGAGTGAGTGAGTGTGTGAGTGGCTGAGTGAGTGAGTGGGTGAGTGAGTGAGTGGGTGGGTCAGTGAGTGAGTGAGCGGGTGGGTGAGCGGGTAGGTGAGTGAGTGAGTGAGTGGGTGGGTGAGTGGGTGGGTGAGTGGGTGGGTGGGTGGGTGGGTGGGTGAGTGGGTGGGTGAGTGAGTGGGTGGGTGAGTGAGTGGGTGGGTGAGAGGTGAGTGAGTGAGTGGGTGAGTGAGTGGTGGGTGTGTGAGTGGGTGGATGGGTGGGTGAGTGAGTGAGTGAGTGAGTGGGTGAGTGAGTGGGTGGGTGAGTGAGTGAGTGGATGGGTGGGTGAGTGAGTGAGTGGTGAGTGTGTGGGTGGGTGAGTGAGTGAGTGGGTGAGTGAGTGAGTGAGTGGGTGGGTGTGTGAGTGGGTGGATGGGTGGGTGAGTGAGTGGTGAGTGAGTGGGTGGGTGAGTGAGTGGGTGAGTGAGTGAGTGAGTCGGTGGGTGGGTGAGTGAGTGGGTGGATGGGTGGGTGAGTGAGTGGTGAGTGAGTGAGTGAGTGGGTGGGTGTGTGAGTGGGTGGATGGGTGGGTGAGTGAGTGGTGAGTGAGTGGGTGGGTGAGTGAGTGGGTGAGTGAGTGAGTGAGTGAGTCGGTGGGTGGGTGAGTGGGTGGGTGAGTGGGTGAGTGAGTGAGTGAGTGAGTGAGTGAGTGGGTGAGTGTGTAGTGTAGTGTAGTAGTGTGTAGTGTATAGTGTAGTGTAGTAGTGTATAGTGTAGTGTAGTAGCGTATAGTGTAGTGTAGTGTATAGTGTAGTGTATAGTGTAGTGTGTAGTGTAGTAGTGTATAGTGTAGTGTAGTAGTGTATAGTGTAGTGTAGTAGTGTATAGTGTAGTGTAGTAGTGTAGTGTGTAGTGTAGTAGTGTATAGTGTAGTGTAGTAGTGTATAGTGTAGTGTAGTAGTGTATAGTGTAGTGTAGTAGTGTATAGTGTAGTAGTGTATAGTGTAGTGTAGTAGTGTATAGTGTAGTAGTGTATAGTGTAGTGTAGTAGTGTATAGTGTAGTGTAGTAGTGTATAGTGTAGTGTAGTAGTGTATAGTAGTGTGTAGTGTAGTAGTGTATAGTGTAGTATTGTATAGTGTAGTAGTGTATAGTGTAGTAGTGTATAGTGTAGTAGTGTATAGTGTAGTAGTGTATAGTGTAGTAGTGTATAGTGTAGTAGTGTATAGTGTAGTAGTGTATAGTGTAGTAGTGTATAGTGTAGTAGTGTATAGTGTAGTAGTGTATAGTGTAGTAGTGTATAGTGTAGTAGTGTATAGTGTAGTAGTGTATAGTGTAGTGTAGTAGTGTATAGTGTAGTGTATAGTGTAGTGTATAGTGTAGTAGTGTATAGTGTAGTAGTGTATAGTGTAGTGTATAGTGTAGTTTATAGTATAGTAGTGTATAGTGTAGTAGTGTATAGTGTAGTAGTGTATAGTGTAGTATTGTATAGTGTAGTAGTGTATAGTGTAGTAGTGTATAGTGTAGTAGTGTATAGTGTAGTAGTGTATAGTGTAGTAGTGTATAGTGTAGTAGTGTATAGTGTAGTAGTGTATAGTGTAGTGTAGTAGTGTATAGTGTAGTAGTGTATAGTGTAGTAGTGTATAGTGTAGTAGTGTATAGTGTAGTAGTGTATAGTGTAGTAGTGTATAGTGTAGTAGTGTATAGTGTAGTAGTGTATAGTGTAGTAGTGTATAGTGTAGTAGTGTATAGTGTAGTGATGTATAGTGTAGTAGTGTATAGTGTAGTAGTGTATAGTGTAGTAGTGTATAGTGTAGTAGTGTATAGTGTAGTAGTGTATAGTGTAGTGATGTATAGTGTAGTAGTGTATAGTGTAGTAGTGTATAGTGTAGTAGTGTATAGTGTAGTAGTGTATAGTGTAGTAGTGTATAGTGTAGTAGTGTATAGTGTAGTGATGTATAGTGTAGTAGTGTATAGTGTAGTAGTGTATAGTGTAGTAGTGTATAGTGTAGTAGTGTATAGTGTAGTAGTGTATAGTGTAGTGATGTATAGTGTAGTGTATAGTGTAGTAGTGTATAGTGTAGTGTAGTAGTGTATAGTGTAGTAGTGTATAGTGTAGTAGTGTATAGTGTAGTAGTGTATAGTGTAGTAGTGTATAGTGTAGTGTACTCACCGTGATGAGTGTGTCCATGACCAGCTTGCAGGATGCAAGACTCTGACTGCTTGTGACCTCCACCAGCACCTCAGTGGTGTCCACACTCACCTACACACAGTGACACACACACACACAGTGACACACACACAGTGACACAGACACACACAGTGACACACACACACAGTGACACACACAGTGACACACACACACAGTGACACACACACAGTGACACACACACAGTGACACACAGTGACACACACAGTGACACACACACAGTGACACACACACACAGTGACACACACACAGTGACACACAGTGACACACACAGTGACACACACACACACAGTGACACACACACACACACACAGTGACACACACACACACACACAGTGACACACACACAGTGACACACAGTGACACACACAGTGACACACACACAGTGACACACACACACAGTGACACACACACAGTGACACACACAGTGACACACAGTGACACACACAGTGACACACACACACAGTGACACACACACACACACACAGACCTTGGTAGTTTGAGAGTTGGTGATGGGAGGGAGAGAGATGGTGACTCCATCACGGTCAACAAGGCAGGCGTAGAGATCGTGTCCCTGCAGGAGATGCAGGTACCTGCACAGGCAAAAGTCCCCCGTGTAGCCTCAACGGACTGTCGGGGCAAGTGCTCTCAGTGGGAGCCACTCACTCACTCAGCCACTCACTCAGCCACTCACTCAGTCACTCACTCAGTCACTCACTCAGTCACTCAGCCACTCACACACTCACTCAGTCACTCACTCACTCAGCCACTCACTCAGTCACTCACTCACTCAGTCACTCAGTCACTCACTCACTCACACAGCCACTCACTCAGCCACTCACTCAGCCACTCACTCAGCCACTCACTCACTCAGCCACCCACTCACTCAGCCACTAACTCACTCAGCCACTCACTCACTCGCTCAGCCACTCACTCAGTCACTCAGCTACTCACTCACTCACTCGGCCACTCACTCACTCAGTCACTCACTCAGCCACTCACTCACTCAGCCACTAACTCACTCAGCCACTCACTCACGCACTCACTCACTCAGCCACTCACTCACTCAGCCACTCACTCAGCCACTCACTCAGCCACTCACTCACTCAGCCACTCACTCACTCACTGACTCACTCAGCCACTCACTCACTCAGCCACTCACTCACTCAGCCACTCACTCAGCCACTCACTCACTCAGCCACTCAGCCACTCACTCACTCAGCCACTCACTCAGCCACTCACTCACTCAGCCACTCACTCAGCCACTCACTCACTCAGCCACTCACTCAGCCACTGTGTGTGTGTGTCACTGTGTGTGTCACTGTGTGTGTGTCACTGTGTGTGTGTGTGTCACTGTGTGTGTGTGTGTCACTGTGTGTGTCACTGTGTGTGTGTCACTGTGTGTGTGTCACTGTGTGTGTGTGTGTCACTGTGTGTGTCACTGTGTGTGTGTGTGTCACTGTGTGTGTGTGTGTCACTGTGTGTGTCACTGTGTGTGTCACTGTGTGTGTGTCACTGTGTGTGTGTGTGTCACTGTGTGTGTGTGTCACTGTGTGTGTCACTGTGTGTGTCACTGTGTGTCACTGTGTGTGTGTCACTGTGTGTGTCACTGTGTGTGTGTCACTGTGTGTGTGTCACTGTGTGTGTCACTGTGTGTGTCACTGTGTGTGTCACTGTGTGTGTGTCACTGTGTGTGTGTGTGTCACTGTGTGTGTGTGTGTCACTGTGTGTGTCACTGTGTGTGTCACTGTGTGTGTCACTGTGTGTGTGTCACTGTGTGTGTGTGTCACTGTGTGTGTGTGTCACTGTGTGTGTCACTGTGTGTGTCACTGTGTGTCACTGTGTGTGTCACTGTGTGTGTGTCACTGCGTGTGTCAGCGTACTGGTGCAGGCCAGAGGGTTTGTGGTGTTTGCCGTTCGACTTCTTGAGCTTCTCGTTGGCGCTGGACAACTCCTGGACGAGCGACAACGCCGTGGTGCACACAGAGGCGCCCAGCGGAGTCACCTGCAGTGACACACAGTGACACACACAGTGACACACACAGTGACACACACACACAGTGACACACACACAGTGACACACACACAGTGACACACACACAGTGACACACACACAGTGACACACACACAGTGACACACACAGTGACACACACACAGTGACACACACACAGTGACACACACACAGTGACACACACACACAGTGACACACACACACAGTGACACACACACAGTGACACACAGTGACACACACAGTGACACACACACACACAGTGACACACACAGTGACACACACACAGTGACACACACACACAGTGACACACACAGTGACACACACAGTGACACACACACAGTGACACACACACACAGTGACACACACAGTGACACACACAGTGACACACACACAGACACACACACAGTGACACACACACAGTGACACACACACACAGTGACACACACACACACACACAGTGACAGACACACAGTGACACACACACACAGTGACACACACAGATACACACAGTGTGTCAACCTAGGTAGGTAAAAAATTAAATTTAATTTTTTACCTACCTAAGTTTTTTCCCTACGTGACTTTACCGAAAAAACCTAGGTAGGTAGGTGAAAAAACCTAGGTAGGTGAAAAATAAAATTTTATTTTTTACCTACCTAGGTTTTTTCGGTAAAGTCATTTATTTTTTACCTACCTAGGTTTTTTACCTTCGTGACTTTACCGAAAAAACCTAGGTAGGTAGGTGAAAAAACCTAGGTAGGTAAAAAATACAACTGTAAAAAAAAAAAAATACAATTTTATTTTTTACCTACCTAGGTTTTTTCCCTACGTGACTTTACCGAAAAAACCTAGGTAGGTGAAAAATAATTTTTTATTTTTTACCTACCTAGGTTTTTTCCCTACGTGACTACCGAAAAAACCTAGGTAGGTGAAAAATAATTTTTTATTTTTTACCTACCTAGGTTTTTTACCTACGTGACTTTACCGAAAAAGCCTAGGAAGGTAAAAAAGAAAATTTTATTTTTTACCTACCTAGGTTTTTTACCTACGTGACTTTACCGAAAAAGCCTAGGAAGGTAAAAAAGAAAATTTTATTTTTTACCTACCTAGGTTTTTTACCTACGTGACTTTACCGAAAAAACCTAGGTAGGTGAAAAATAAATTTTTATTTTTTACCTACCTAGGTTTTTTTGGTAAAGTCAAAAAACCTAGGTAGGTAAAGTCAAAAAACCTAGGTCAAAAAACCTAGGTAGGTAAAAAATAAAATTTTCTTTTTTACCTACCTAGGTTTTTTCCCTACGTGACTTTACCGAAAAAACCTAGGTAGGTGAAAAATAAATTTTTATTTTTTACCTACCTAGGTTTTTTACCTACGTGACTTTACCGAAAAAACCTAGGTAGGTAAAAAAGAAAATTTTATTTTTTACCTACCTAGGTTTTTTCCCTACGTGACTTTACCAAAAAAACCTAGGTAGGTAAAAAAGAAAATTTTATTTTTTACCTACCTAGGTTTTTTTTCCTACGTGACTTTACCAAAAAAACCTAGGTAGGTAAAAAATACAATTTTATTTTTTACCTACCTAGGTTTTTTCCCTACGTGACTACCAAAAAAACCTAGGTAGGTAAAAAATAAATTTTTATTTTTTACCTACCTAGGTTTTTTCCCTACGTGACTTTACCAAAAAAACCTAGGTAGGTAAAAAATACAATTTTATTTTTTACCTACCTAGGTTTTTTCCCTACGTGACTTTACCAAAAAAACCTAGGTAGGTAAAAAATAAAAATTTATTTTTCACCTACCTAGGTTTTTTCGGTAAAGTCACGTAGGGAAAAAACCTAGGTAGGTAAAAAAGAAAATTTTATTTTTTACCTACCTAGGTTTTTTACCTACGTGACTTTACCGAAAAAACCTAGGTAGGTAAAAAAGAAAATTTTATTTTTTACCTACCTAGGTTTTTTCCCTTACGTGACTTTACCAAAAAAACCTAGGTAGGTAAAAAATACAATTTTATTTTTTACCTACCTAGGTTTTTTTTCCTACGTGACTTTACCGAAAAAACCTAGGTAGGTAAAAAATATAATTTTATTTTTTACCTACCTAGGTTTTTTACCTACGTGACTTTACCGAAAAAACCTAGGTAGGTAGGTGAAAAAACCTAGGTAGGTAAAAAATACAATTTAAAAAAAATACAATTTTATTTTTTACCTACCTAGGTTTTTTCCTTACGTGACTTTACCGAAAAAACCTAGGTAGGTGAAAAATAAATTTTTATTTTTTACCTACCTAGGTTTTTTCCCTACGTGACTTTACCGAAAAAACCTAGGTAGGTGAAAAATAAATTTTTATTTTTTACCTACCTAGGTTTTTTTCCTACGTGACTTTACCAAAAAAACCTAGGTAGGTGAAAAATAAATTTTTATTTTTTACCTACCTAGGTTTTTTCCCTACGTGACTTTACCGAAAAAACCTAGGTAGGTGAAAAATAAATTTTTATTTTTTACCTACCTAGGTTTTTTTCCCTACGTGACTTTACCGAAAAAACCTAGGTAGGTGAAAAATAAATTTTTATTTTTTACCTACCTAGGGGGTCCCATCCCGACACACTCACTAGGGGGTTACAGGACCGCGTGAGACTGGCAGAGGGCTCACTGAGACTCTACCTGGATGTCTGAGGGTGGTCGTGCATCGTAGCGGAGTGGAGCGTGGATGAGGCGCAGATCGTGGGTCGCGATGGTGGCCACAGAGCGTCGCTTACACACTCCCTCGTGCAGCTCGGTCTGGGGTGACGCACACACAGAGACACACAGAGACACACACAGAGACACAGAGACACACACAGACACACACACACAGAGACACACAGAGACACACAGAGACACAGAGACACACAGAGACACACAGAGACACACAGACACACACACAGAGACACACAGACACACACACACAGAGACACACAGAGACACACACAGAGACACACAGAGACACACACAGAGACACAGAGACACACACAGAGACACACACAGAGACACACACACAGAGACACACAGAGACACACACAGAGACACACAGAGACACACACACAGAGACACACAGAGACACACACAGAGACACAGAGACACACACAGAGACACACACAGAGACACACAGAGACACACACACAGAGACACACAGAGACACACACAGAGACACACAGAGACACACACACAGAGACACAGAGACACACAGAGACACACACAGAGACACACAGAGACACACACAGAGACACAGAGACACACACACACAGAGACACAGAGACACACAGAGACACAGAGACACACACAGAGACACACACAGAGACACACACACAGAGACACACAGAGACACAGAGACACACAGAGACACAGAGACACACACAGAGACACACACAGAGACACACACACAGAGACACACAGAGACACACACAGAGACACACAGAGACACACACAGAGACACAGAGGACACACACACACAGAGACACACAGAGACACACAGAGACACACACACACAGAGACACACAGAGACACACAGAGACACACACAGACACACACACAGAGACACACACAGAGACAGAGAGACACGCAGACACACAGACACACACACACAGACAGACACGCACAGAGAGAGACACACACACACACAGACACACACACAGAGAGAGACACAGAGACACGCAGACACACAGAGACACACAGAGACACAGAGACACACAGAGACATAGACACAGAGACACACACGCAGACACACACACACACACAGAGACACACACAGAGACACAGACACACACAGACACACACACACAGAGACACACAGAGACACACAGAGACACAGACACACACGCAGACACACACACACGCAGACACACACACACACAGAGACACACGCACACAGACACACACAGACACACACACACACAGACACACACACAGAGAGATACACACACACACACACAGACACACACACAGAGACACACACGCACACACACGCACACAGACACACACAGACACACACACACACACAGACACACACACACAGAGAGACACACACACACACAGACACACACACAGAGAGAGACACACACGCACACAGACACACACAGACACAGTCACGCGCACACAGACACACACACACGCAGACACACACGCACACAGACACACACAGACACACACAGACACAGTCACGCGCACACAGACACACACACACACAGACACACACACACGCAGACACACACAGACACACACACACACACGCAGACACACACAGAGACACACACAGAGACACACAGAGACAAAGACACAGAGACACACACACACACAGAGACACACACAGAGACACAGAGACACACACAGACACACAGAGACACACACAGACACACAGAGACACACACAGACACACACAGACACAGTCACGCGCACACAGACACACACACACGCAGACACACACGCACACAGACACACACAGACACACACAGACACAGTCACGCGCACACAGACACACACACACACAGACACACACACACGCAGACACACACAGACACACACACACACACGCAGACACACACAGAGACACACACAGAGACACACAGAGACAAAGACACAGAGACACACACACACACACAGAGACACACACAGAGACACACACAGACACACAGAGACACACACAGACACACAGAGACACACACAGACACACACAGACACAGTCACGCGCACACAGACACACACACACGCAGACACACACACACGCAGACACACACACAGACACACACACAGACACACACAGAGACACACACGCACGCAGACACACACACAGAGAGACACACACACACACAGAGAGAGACATAGACACACAGAGACACACACAGACACACACAGACACAGTCACGCGCACACAGACACACACACATGCAGACACACACACAGACACACGCAGACACTCACAGAGACACACACAGAGACACACAGAGACAAAGACACAGAGACACACACGCAGACACACACACACAGAGACACACACAGAGACACAGAGAGAGACACACACGCACACAGACACACACAGACACACACAGACACAGTCACGCGCACACAGACACACACACACGCAGACACACACACACGCAGACACACACAGACACACACACACAGGTCATAGAAGGCATCTGACTCATCGGCTTTGCCTGCATCCCTCCACGGATGTCCGTCTTCGGTGGGGGCATCAGTAACCACGACCACCACTCCTCGCCTCTGGTTGATGGGAAGGCGAGCCCACAGTATCCTGGGGCTTACAGCTTCCCACACCTCACCGCCACGCTCCCACGCCCTCTTCATTCTTTTGTTCAGAAGAAGAGCCACTCCCTGTTGTTGTTTGGCAGTCTCCTGCCCCGAGTGGAGGACTGTCCAGCCCTCACGGTGGCAGGAGCCAGAGCCGGTCCACCGGACCCTCCTGAATGCCGCAGAGATCCAGGCGGTACCGGTCCAGCTCCCGACAAGAGGAGTGGCAGCCTCTCTCCTCCGCAGTGAGCGTTCGAACATTCCACGTGGCCACACGAAGTGGCTTTTCGTTGTTTCTGGAGGAGCCCCGAGGGTGAAGATTCAATCTCCTGGCTCCGCCAAAATGGGATTTGGCCAGGAGACGTCACAGACGCCTGTCCCCCCGGGGCCTCCGGCACAAGCTTATTAGTTAGATATTTCAGTCGTGGTTGAGCGGTAATTAATTGAAGGTGGAGGGGTTACCAGCCCCTCGCACCCGTCCATGGTGGTCACAGACGCCACGAGGGGAGAGGCCAATCGGAATTGAGCCTCCCCCCCATGGCACTGCCCACCACAGAGTTGACGTCCGTCACCACGACGAGGTAGGGGGTTGTTTTGCCGGACTATCATCACCCACTCACTCACTCACACACACTCACTCACACACACTCACCAACCCACCACCCCACCCAGCCACCCGCTCAACCACCCGCCCGCCCACCCACATGCCCGCCCACTCGCCCACCCACCCACCCAGCCACCCGCTCACCCACCCACCCATCCGCTCACTCACCCACCCACCCGCTCACCCACCCACCCGCTCACCCACCCACCCGCTCACCCACCCACCCACCCACCCACCCACTCACTCACCCACCCACCCACCCACCCACTCACCCACCCACCCACCCACCCACTCACCCACCCACCCACCCACTCACTCACCCACCCACCCACTCACTCACCCACCCACCCACCCACTCACTCACCCACCCACCCACCCACCCACTCACTCACCCACCCACCCACCCACCCACTCACTCACCCACCCACCCACTCACTCACCCACCCACTCACCCACCCACCCACTCACCCCCCCACCCTCCCCACTCACCCCCCCACCCACCCACTCACCCACCCACCCACCCACTCACTCACCCACTCACTCACTCACCCACCCACCCACCCCACTCACTCACTCACTCACCCACCCACCCACCACCCACCCACCCACCCACTCACCCACCCACCCACCCACTCACCCACCCACTCACCCACCCACCCACCCACCCACCCACTCACTCACTCACCCACTCACCCACCCACCCACCCACCCACTCACCACCCACCCACTCACTCACTCACCCACTCACCCACTCACCCACCCACCCACTCACCCACCCACCCACCCACTCACCCACCCACCCACTCACTCACCCACCCACCCACCCACTCACCCACTCACCCACTCACCCACTCACCCACCCACCCACTCACCACCCACTCACCCACCCACCCACCCACTCACCACCCACCCACTCACTCACTCACCCACTCACCCACTCACCCACTCACCCACTCACCCACCCACCCACCCACCCACTCACTCACCCACCCACCCACCCACTCACTCACCCACCCACCCACCCACCCACCCACCCACTCACCCACCCACCCACTCACCCCCCCACCCACCCACTCACCCCCCCACCCACCCACTCACCCCCCCACCCACCCACTCACCCACCCACCCACCCACTCACTCACCCACCCACCCACTCACTCACTCACCCACCCACCCACTCACTCACCCACCCACCCACCCACCCACCCACCCACTCACCCACCCACTCACCCACCCACCCACCCACTCACCCACCCACCCACTCACCCACCCACCCACCCACTCACCCACCCACCCACTCACCCACCCACCCACCCACTCACCCACCCACCCACCCACTCACCCACCCACCCACCCACCCACTCACCCACCCACTCACCCACTCACCCACCCACCCACTCACCCACCCACTCACCCACTCACCCACCCACTCACCCACCCACCCACCCACCCACTCACCCACCCACCCACTCACTCACCCACCCACTCACCCACTCACCCACTCACCCACTCACCCACCCACTCACCCATTCACCCACTCACTCACCCACCCACTCACCCACTCACCCACCCACTCACCCACTCACCCACCCACCCACCCACTCACCACCCACCCACTCACTCACTCACCCACTCACCCACTCACCCACTCACCCACCCACCCACTCACCCACCCACCCACTCACCCACCCACCCACTCACCCACCCACCCACTCACCCACCCACCCACCCACCCACCCACCCACTCACCCACCCACCCACCCACCCACCCACCCACCCACCCACTCACCCACCCACCCACCCACCCACTCACCCACTCACCCACCCACCCACCCACTCACCCACTCACCCACCCACTCACCCACCCACTCACCCACCCACTCACTCACCCACTCAACTCACCCACCCACCCACTCACCCACCCACCCACTCACCCACCCACCCACCCACTCACCCACCCACCCACCCACTCACTCACTCACCCACCCACTCACCCACCCACCCACTTACCCACCCACTCACCCACCCACTCACTCACTCACCCACTCACCCACCCACTCACCCACTCACCCACCCACTCACCCACTCACCCACCCACTCACCCACCCACCCACCCACTTACCCACCCACACACCCACTCACCCACTCACCCACCCACCCACTCACTCACTCACTCACCCACCCACCCACCCACCCACCCACCCACCCACCCACCCACCCACCCACCCACCCACTCACCCACCCACCCACTCACTCACTCACTCACCCACTCACCCACCCACTCACCCACCCACCCACCTACCCACCCACCCACCCACCCACCCACCCACTCACTCACTCACTCACTCACCCACTCACCCACCCACCCACTCACTCACCCACCCACCCACTCACCCACCCACTCACCCACCCACCCACTCACCCACTCACCCACCCACTCACCCACCCACCCACCTACCCACCCACCCACCCACCCACTCACTCACTCACTCACTCACCCACTCACCCACCCACCCACTCACTCACCCACCCACCCACTCACCCACCCACTCACCCACCCACCCACTCACCTGCAATCCCAGGAACCTCTTCAGAACTCCTACTTGACCGAGCTTGAGTCCACGCACCAGGCAGGCGACAAAATAAGGCCTCACTTTCATCGCCGCCCCGCACACTCGCACACACACCTCCTCCACCTCCTCCTCCTCCTCCTCCACCTCCTCCACCTCCACCACCTCCACCTCTGTCTGCGTCTTCAACATCTTCAGCGTTCTCAGCACCAGAGTTTCTTCATCATCATCGTCATCGTCATCATCATCATCATCCCTCTGAGTCTTCGTTTTCATCTTCTTCATCATCGTCGTCTTCTGCTGCGTCGTCTTCACCGCCACATCGTCCACCACATCGTCCACCACCTCGTCCACCTTCTTCTTGCTCCGCTTGCCCTTGGCGAGCGACGTCTTTGCCGGCGTCTTGGCGAACGTCTTGGTCGCACGCCGGATCACGCGGATGGTCGGTTTAACATCGATGTCATCGTCATCGTTGTTGACGTTGTTGTCGCCGTTGATGTTGTCGATGTTGTCGATGTTGTCGTCGCCACGGTCGGTGTCTGTCTGCGGCTTGCGGGAGCCCCCCTTGGCTTTCTTGGAGATTCCGCGTGGACCTACGGTGAGCGGGGAGCGGGGAGAGAGAGATGGAGTCACTCTCCCCGTGTCTCTCTCACACCGTGTCTCTCTCTCCCCGTGTCTCTCTCCCCGTGTCTCTCTCACACCGTGTCGTGTCTCTCCCCGTGTCTCTCTCCCCGTGTCTCTCTCCCCGTGTCTCTCTCCCTGCGTCTCTCTCCCCGTGTCTCTCTCTCCCCCCGTGTCTCTCTCTCCCCTCGTGTCTCTCACCGTGTCTCTCTCTCCCCGTGTCTCTCTCTCCGTCTCTCTCCCCGTGTCTCTCTCTCTCCCCGTGTCTCTCCCCCCGTGTCTCTCACCCCGCGTCTCTCTCCCCGTGTCTCTCTCCCCCCGTGTCTCTCTCCCCCCCCCGTGTCTCTCTCTCCCCCCGTGTCTCTCTCTCCCCTCGTGTCTCTCCCCCCCCGTGTCTCTCTCTCCCCCCGTGTCTCTCTCTCCCCTCGTGTCTCTCACCGTGTCTCTCTCTCCCCGTGTCTCTCTCTCCGTCTCTCTCCCCGTGTCTCTCTCTCTCCCCGTGTCTCTCCCCCCGTGTCTCTCACCCCGCGTCTCTCTCCCCGTGTCTCTCTCCCCCCGTGTCTCTCTCCCCCCCCGTGTCTCTCTCTCCCCCCGTGTCTCTCTCTCTCCCCGTGTCTCTCTCTCCCCGTGTCTCTCTCCCCGTGTCTCTCTCTCTCCCCGTGTCTCTCTCCCCCCGTGTCTCTCTCCCCGTGTCTCTCTCCCCGTGTCTCTCTCCCCGTGTCTCTCTCCCCGTGTCTCTCTCTCCCCCCGTGTCTCTCCCCGTGTCTCTCCCCGTGTCTCTCTCCCCGTGTCTCTCTCCCCGTGTCTCTCTCCCCGTGTCTCTCTCCCCGTGTCTCTCTCTCCCCCCGTGTCTCTCTCCCCGTGTCTCTCTCCCCGTGTCTCTCTCCCCGTGTCTCTCTCCCCGTGTCTCTCTCCCCGTGTCTCTCTCTCCCCCCGTGTCTCTCCCCGAGTCTCTCACCCCGTGTCTCTCTCCCCGTGTCTCTCTCCCCGTGTCTCTCCCCGTGTCTCTCTCCCCGTGTCTCTCTCCCCAAGTCTACCCCCGTGTCTCTCTCCCCGTGTCTCCCACCCCGTGTCTCTCTCCCCGTGTCTCTCTCTCCCCGTCTCTCTCCCCGTGTCTACCCCCCCGTGTCTCTCCCCCCCCCCACCACCTTACCACCACCACCTTACCACCACCACGACTCTCCACGTAGACTAGAAGGGCCTTGGCCTGCGTCGTGTCTACCCCCGTGTCTCTCTCCCCGTGTCTCTCTCCCTGTGTCTCCCCAAGTCTCTCTCCCCGTGTCTCTCTCCCCGTGTCTCTCTCTCTCCCCGTGTCTCTCTCTCCCCGTGTCTCCCCGTGTCTCTCTCCCCGTCTCTCTCCCTGTGTCTCCCCAAGTCTCTCTCCCCGTGTCTCTCTCTCTCCCCGTGTCTCTCCCCGTGTCTCTCTCCCCGTCTCTCTCCCTGTGTCTCCCCAAGTCTCTCTCCCCGTGTCTCTCTCTCTCCCCGTGTCTCTCTCTCCCTGTGTCTCCCCAAGTCTCTCTCCCCGTGTCTCTCTCTCCCCGTGTCTCCCCGTGTCTCTCTCCCCGTCCCCGTGTCTCTCTCTCCCCGTGTCTCCCCGTGTCTCTCTCCCCGTCTCTCTCCCTGTGTCTCCCCAAGTCTCTCTCCCCGTGTCTCTCTCTCTCCCCGTGTCTCTCCCCGTGTCTCTCTCCCCGTCTCTCTCCGTGTCTCCCCAAGTCTCTCTCCCTCCCCCCGTGTCTCTCTCTCCCCCCGTCTCTCTCTCCCTGTCTCTCTCTCCCCGTGTCTCTCTCTCCCCAAGTCTCTCCCCCCTCTCCCCCCGTGTCTCTCTCCCCCCGTGTCTCTCTCTCCCCGTGTCTCTCTCCCTGTGTCTCTCTCCCCGTGTCTCCCCGTGTCTCTCACCACCACCACCACCACCACCCACCTCACCACCCACCCCCCCCCCTTACCACCACCACCACCACCACCTTACCACCACCACCACCACCACCACGACTCTCCACGTAGGCTAGAAGAGCCTTGGCCTGCGTCGTGTCACTGGTCGCCAGTCGGCCAAAGTGCCGGTCTCGGAACGGATTCCCGGCGAGTTGCAGAGCCCGGAGCTTGGAGCAGGTCAAGAGCGAGTGGGGGAGGTCGGTCAGCAGGTTGTAGGACAGGTCCAGGATCTAGGGGGTGAGAGGGGGTGAGTAGGGGGTGAGGAGGGTGAGGAGGGTGAGATTCATGATGGGTTTGTGTGTGTGAGTGTGTCTGTGTGTGAGTGTGTGTGTGTCACTGTGTCTGTGTGTGAGTGTGTCTGTGTGTGTGTGAGTGTGGGAGGTCGGTCAGCAGGTTGTAGGACAGGTCCAGGATCTAGGGGGTGAGTGGGGGTGAGAGGGGGTGAGGAGGGTGAGGAGGGTGAGATTCATGATGGGTTTGTGTGTGTGAGTGTGTCTGTGTGTCTGTGTGTGTGTCACTGTGTCTGTGTG
>NW_027621230.1:152500-202445 GCF_964198595.1 Lampetra fluviatilis
GTCTGTGTGTGTATGTCTGTGTGTCCGTATCTCGGACACCACCACCACCACCACCATCACCTTGAGCCCTGGCCAGGCCACTGAGATCTTCACATCCACCACCTCCACCCGGTTCCCTCGCAACTGCAGCTCATCAAGATCCATTCGCCCACCACCACCACCACCACCACCGCCACCACCACCACCACCACCACCGCCACCACCAGCAGCTACAGCCACTACGAGCGATGAGAGAGCCTCCGTTGGCAGCAGGTTGTGCGACAGGAGAAGTCGTCTGAGCGAGAAGCAGCCGGACAGAGAGTCGGGCAGCGTGGAGAGCGAGTTGGTGGCGGCGTTGAGCGTGTGCATTGACACGCATAGAGACAGAGAGTCGGGCAGGTGGGACAGGCGGTTGGTGGACACGTCCAGTACCTGAGAGACAGAGACACAGGCGGAGACAGGGGGAAAGACAGGGTGAGAGAGAGACACAGAGAGAGACTCAGAGAGAGAGAGAGACACAGAGAGAGACTCAGAGAGAGACACAGAGAGAGACACAGACAGGGAGTGAGTGAGTGACTGAGTGACTGAGTGAGTGAGTGGGTGAGTGAGTGACTGAGTGAGTGGGTGAGTGAGTGACTGAGTGAGTGAGTGACTGAGTGAGTGAGTGGGTGAGTGACTGAGTGAGTGACTGAGTGACTGAGTGAGTGAGTGACTGAGTGAGTGACTGAGTGAGTGGGTGAGTGAGTGACTGAGTGAGTGAGTGAGTGACTGAGTGAGTGAGTGAGTGAGTGACTGAGTGACTGAGTGAGTGAGTGACTGAGTGAGTGAGTGACTGAGTGACTGAGTGAGTGAGTGACTGAGTGACTGAGTGAGTGAGTGACTGAGTGAGTGAGTGACTGAGTGAGTGACTGAGTGAGTGACTGAGTGAGTGAGTGACTGAGTGAGTGAGTGGGTGAGTGACTGAGTGAGTGACTGAGTGACTGAGTGAGTGAGTGACTGAGTGACTGACTCAGTGAGTGAGTGAGTGAGTGACTGAGTGAGTGAGTGACTGAGTGAGTGACTGAGTGAGTGACTGAGTGAGTGAGTGACTGAGTGAGTGAGTGAGTGAGTGACTGAGTGAGTGACTGAGTGAGTGACTGACTGAGTGAGTGACTGAGTGAGTGACTGAGTGAGTGACTGAGTGAGTGACTGAGTGACTGAGTGAGTGAGTGACTGAGTGAGTGACTGAGTGAGTGACTGAGTGAGTGAGTGACTGAGTGACTGAGTGAGTGAGTGACTGAGTGACTGAGTGAGTGACTGAGTGAGTGACTGAGTGAGTGACTGAGTGAGCGAGTGACTGAGTGACTGAGTGAGTGAGTGACTGAGTGAGTGACTGAGTGAGTGAGTGACTGAGTGAGTGGCTGAGTAAGTGACTGAGTGACTGAGTGAGTGACTGAGTGAGTGACTGAGTGAGTGAGTGACTGAGTGAGTGACTGAGTGAGTGACTGAGTGAGTGACTGAGTGAGTGAGTGACTGAGTGAGTGACTGAGTGAGTGACTGAGTGACTGAGTGAGTGACTGAGTGACTGAGTGACTGAGTGAGTGACTGAGTGAGTGAGTGACTGAGTGAGTGACTGAGTGAGTGACTGAGTGAGTGAGTGACTGAGTGAGTGACTGAGTGAGTGAGTGACTGAGTGAGTGACTGAGTGACTGAGTGACTGAGTGAGTGAGTGACTGAGTGAGTGACTGAGTGACTAAGTGACTGAGTGAGTGACTGAGTGAGTGACTGAGTGAGTGAGTGACTGAGTGAGTGACTGAGCGAGTGAGTGTGTCAGTGAGTGTGTGAGTGAGTAAGTGACTGAGTGACTGAGTGAGTGAGTGACTGAGTGACTGAGTGAGTGACTGAGTGAGTGAGTGAGTGACTGAGTGACTGAGCGAGTGAGTGTGTGAGTGAGTGAGTGACTGAGTGACTGAGTGAGTGAGTGAGTGACTGAGTGACTGAGTGACTGAGTGAGTGAGTGAGTGAGTGACTGAGTGAATGAATGAGTGACTGACTGACTGAGTGAGTGACTGACTAAGTGACTGACTGACTGACTGAGTGAGTGAGCCCACCCACCTTGAGCTGAGTCAGCTGACCGATCTCCTCCGGCAGCTGTGTCAGGAGGTTTCCACGCAGCATGAGGCAGCCCAGAGCTGAGAGTGAGTGAGTGAGTGAGTGTGAGTGAGTGAGTGATTGAGTGACTGAGTGACTCACTGACTGAGTGACTCAATGAATGAATGAGTGACTGACTGAGTGACTGAGTGAGCGAGCGAGCGACTGACTAACTGAGTGACTCAGTGAATGAGCGAGCGACTGACTAACTGAGTGACTCAGTGAGTGACTGACTAACTGAGCCCACCCACCTTGAGCTGAGTCAGCTGACCGATCTCCTCCGGCAGCTGTGTCAGGAGGTTTCCACGCAGCATGAGGCAGCCCAGAGCTGAGAGTGAGTGACTCAGTGAGTGAGTGGGTGAGTGACTGAGTGAGTGACTGAGTGACTGAGTGGGTGACTGAGTGAGTGAGTGAGTGAGTGACTGAGTGAGTGACTGAGCGAGTGAATGAATGAGTGACTCACTGACTGACTGAGTGACTCACTGACTGAGTGACTCAGTGAGTGACTGACTAACTGAGCCCACCCACCTTGAGCTGAGTCAGCTGACCGATCTTCTCTGGAAGCTGTGTCAGGAGGTTTCCACGCAGCACGAGGCAGCCCAGAGCTGAGAGTGAGTGACTCAGTGAGTGAGTGGGTGAGTGACTCACTGACTGACTGAGTGAGTGACTGACTAAGTGACTGACTGACTGACTGAGTGAGCCCACCCACCTTGAGCTGAGTCAGCTGACCGATCTCCTCCGGAAGCTGTGTCAGGAGGTTTCCACGCAGCATGAGGCAGCCCAGAGCTGAGAGTGAGTGACTCAGTGAGTGAGTGGGTGAGTGAGTGAGTGATTGAGTGACTGAGTGACTCACTGACTGAGTGACTCAATGAATGAATGAGTGACTGACTGAGTGACTGAGTGAGCGAGCGAGCTACTGACTAACTGAGTGACTCAGTGAATGAGCGAGCGAGCGACTGACTAACAGAGTGACTCAGTGAGTGACTGACTAACTGAGCCCACCCACCTTGAGCTGAGTCAGCTGACCGATCTCCTCCGGCAGCTGTGTCAGGAGGTTTCCACGCAGCATGAGGCAGCCCAGAGCTGAGAGTGACTCAGTGGGTGAGTGACTGACTAAGTGACTGACTGACTGACTAACTGAGCCCACCCACCTTGAGCTGAGTCAGCTGACCGATCTTCTCTGGAAGCTGTGTCAGGAGGTTTCCACGCAGCATGAGGCAGCCCAGAGCTGAGAGTGACTCAGTGGGTGAGTGAGTGGGTGAGTGACTGAGTGAGTGACTGAGTGGGTGACTGAGTGAGTGGGTGACTGAGTGTCTGAGCGAGTGAATGAATGAGTGACTCACTGACTGACTGAGTGACTCACTGACTGAGTGACTCAGTGAGTGACTGACTAACTGAGCCCACCCACCTTGAGCTGAGTCAGCTGACCGATCTCCTCCGGCAGCTGTGTCAGGAGGTTTCCACGCAGCATGAGGCAGCCCAGAGCTGAGAGTGAGTGACTCAGTGAGTGAGTGGGTGAGTGACTGAGTGAGTGACTCAGTGAGTGGGTGAGTGACTGGGTGAGTGACTGACTGAGTAAATTAGTGAGTGAGTGACTGAGTGAGTGACTGAATGAATGACTCACTCACTGACTGACTGACTGAGTGTCTGAGCGAGTGAATGAATGAGTGACTCACTGACTGACTGAGTGACTCACTGACTGAGTGGCTCAGTGAGTGACTGACTAACTGAGCCCACCCACCTTGAGCTGAGTCAGCTGACCGATCTCCTCCGGAAGCTGTGTCAGGAGGTTTCCACGCAGCATGAGGCAGCCCAGAGCTGAGAGTGAGTGACTCAGTGAGTGAGTGGGTGAGTGACTCACTGACTGACTGAGGGAGTGACTGACTAAGTGACTGACTGACTGAGTGAGTGAGCCCACCCACCTTGAGCTGAGTCAGCTGACCGATCTCCTATGGCAGCTGTGTCAGGAGGTTTCCACGCAGCATGAGGCAGCCCAGCGCTGAGAGTGAGTGAGTGGGTGAGTGAGTGGGTGAGTGACTGAGTGAGTGACTGAGTGGGTGACTGAGTGAGTGGGTGAGTGAGTGGGTGAGTGACTGGGTGAGTGACTGAGTGAGTGAGTGACTGAGTGAGTGACTGAGTGAGTGAGTGAGTGAGTGACTGAGTGAATGAATGAGTGACTGACTGACTGAGTGACTGACTGACTGAGTGACTCAGTGAGTGACTGACTAACTGAGCCCACCCACCTTGAGCTGAGTCAGCTGACCGATCTCCTCCGGAAGCTGTGTCAGGAGGTTTCCACGCAGCATGAGGCAGCCCAGCGCTGAGAGTCGGCCCAGCTGAGGCTGCAGCAGCGACAGGGAGACGCAGGACATGTCCAGCAGGTTGAGACGCGTGAGGTGGTACAGGGTGGATGGGACACGTCCCCCTGCAGACTCCACTCGTCTAGGAGAGACACGGAGAGAGACAAAGACACTTAGAGAGACACAGAGAGAGAGAGAGACAGAGAGGGAGAGAGAGAGACACTCAGAGAGACAGAGAGACACAGAGACACAGACAGAGACACGCAGGAGATGTCCAAGAGGTTGAGGCGCGTGAGGTGGTACAGGGTGGATGGGACATGTCCCCCTGCAGACTCCACTCGTCTAGGAGAGACACGGAGAGAGACAAAGACACTTAGAGAGACACAGAGAGAGAGAGAGACAGAGAGGGAGAGAGAGAGACACTCAGAGAGACAGAGAGACACACAGAGACACAGACAGAGACACGCAGGACATGTCCAGGAGGTTGAGACGCGTGAGGTGGTACAGGGTGGATGGGACACGTCCCCCTGCAGACTCCACTCGTCTAGGAGACACACGGAGACAGAGAGAGACACACGGAGAGAGACAAAGACACTTAGAGAGAGACACAGAGAAACACAGAGACACAGAGACACACAGAGACACACAGAGACACACAGAGACACAGAGAGACACAGAGAGACACAGAGACACACAGAGACACAGAGAGACACAGAGACACACAGAGACACAGACAGAGACACGCAGGAGATGTCCAGCAGGTTGAGGCGCGTGAGGTGGTACAGGGTGGATGGGACACGTCCCCCTGCAGACTCCACTCGTCTAGGAGACACACGGAGAGAGACAAAGACACTTAGAGAGACACAGAGAGAGAGAGAGACAGAGAGACAGAGAGAGAGAGACACAGAGAGACAGAGAGACACACAGAGACACAGACAGAGACACGCAGGAGATGTCCAGGAGGTTGAGGCGCGTGAGGTGGTACAGGGTGGATGGGACACGTCCCCCTGCAGACTCCACTCGTCTAGGAGACACACGGAGACAGAGAGAGACACACGGAGAGAAACAAAGACACTTAGAGAGAGACACAGAGAAACACAGAAACACACAGAGACACACAGAGACACACAGAGACACACAGAGACACAGAGAGACACAGAGACACACAGAGACACAGAGACACGCAGGAGATGTCCAGGAGGTTGAGACGCGTGAGGTGGTACAGGGTGGATGGGACATGTCCCCCTGCAGACTCCACTCGTCTAGGAGACACACGGAGAGAGACAAAGACACTTAGAGAGACACAGAGAGAGAGAGAGACAGAGAGACAGAGAGAGAGAGACACAGAGAGACAGAGAGACACACAGAGACACAGACAGAGACACGCAGGAGATGTCCAGGAGGTTGAGGCGCGTGAGGTGGTACAGGGTGGATGGGACACGTCCCCCTGCAGACTCCACTCGTCTAGGAGACACACGGAGACAGAGAGAGACACACGGAGAGAAACAAAGACACTTAGAGAGAGACACAGAGAAACACAGAAACACACAGAGACACACAGAGACACACAGAGACACACAGAGACACAGAGAGACACAGAGACACACAGAGACACAGAGACACGCAGGAGATGTCCAGGAGGTTGAGACGCGTGAGGTGGTACAGGGTGGATGGGACATGTCCCCCTGCAGACTCCACTCGTCTAGGAGAGACACGGAGAGAGACAAAGACACTTAGAGAGACACAGAGAGAGAGAGAGACCGAGAGACAGAGAGAGAGAGACACAGAGAGACACGGAGACAGAGAGAGACACACGGAGAGAGACAAAGACACTTAGAGAGAGACACAGAGAAACACAGAGACACAGAGACACACAGAGACACACAGAGACACACAGAGACACAGAGAGACACACAGAGACACACAGAGACACACAGAGACACAGAGACACGCAGGAGATGTCCAGGAGGTTGAGGCGTGTGAGGTGGTACAGGGTGGATGGGACACGTCCCCCTGCAGACTCCACTCGTCTAGGAGAGACACGGAGAGAGACACACAGAGACACACAGAGACACACAGAGAGACACAGAGACACACAGAGACACACAGAGACCCACAGAGACACACAGAGACCCACAGAGACACAGAGACACACAGAGACACACAGAGACACACAGAGACACACAGAGAGACACAGAGAGACACAGAGACACACAGAGACACACAGAGACACACAGAGACACACAGAGACACACAGAGACCCACAGAGACACACAGAGACACACAGAGACACACAGAGACACACAGAGACCCACAGAGACACACAGAGACACACAGAGACACACAGAGACACACAGAGAGACAGAGACACACAGAGACACACAGAGACACACATAGACCCACAGAGACCCACAGAGACCCACAGAGACACACAGAGACACACAGAGACCCACAGAGACACACAGAGACCCACAGAGACACAGAGACACACAGAGACACGCAGAGACACACAGAGACCCACAGAGACACACAGAGACCCACAGAGACACACAGAGACACACAGAGAGACACAGAGACCCACAGAGACCCACAGAGACACACAGAGACCCACAGAGACACACAGAGACACACAGAGACCCACAGAGACCCACAGAGACACACAGAGACACACAGAGACCCACAGAGACCCACAGAGACACACAGAGACACACAGAGACACGCAGGAGATGTCCAGGAGGTTGAGGCGCGTGAGGTGGTACAGGGTGGATGGGACATGTCCCCCTGCAGACTCCACTCGTCTAGGAGAGACACGGAGAGAGACAAAGACACTTAGAGAGACACAGAGAGAGAGAGAGACCGAGAGAGAGAGAGACACTCAGAGAGACAGAGAGACACACAGAGAGACAGAGAGACACACAGAGACACACAGAGACACACAGAGACTCACAGAGACCCACAGAGACTCACAGAGACCCACAGAGACACACAGAGACCCACAGAGACACACAGAGACCCACAGAGACACACAGAGACCCACAGAGACACACAGAGACCCACAGAGACACACAGAGACCCACAGAGACACACAGAGACCCACAGAGACACACAGAGACCCACAGAGACACACAGAGACCCACAGAGACACACAGAGACACACAGAGAGACACAGAGACCCACAGAGACTCACAGAGACCCACAGAGACACACAGAGACCCACATAGACACACAGAGACCCACAGAGACACACAGAGACACACAGAGAGACACAGAGACCCACAGAGACCCACAGAGACACACAGAGACCCACAGAGACCCACAGAGACTCACAGAGACCCACAGAGACACACAGAGACCCACAGAGACACACAGAGACCCACAGAGACACACAGAGACACACAGAGACACACAGAGACCCACAGAGACCCACAGAGACACACAGAGACACACAGAGACACACAGAGACACACAGAAACACACAGAGACACACAGAGACCCACAGAGACACACAGAGACCCACAGAGACACACAGAGACACACAGAGAGACACAGAGACCCACAGAGACCCACAGAGACACACAGAGACACACAGAAACACACAGAGACACAGAGACACACAGAGACACACAGAGACCCACAGAGACACACAGAGACACACACAGAGACACACAGAGACCCACAGAGACACACAGAGACACACAGAGACCCACAGAGACACACAGAGACACACAGAGACCCACAGAGACACACAGAGACCCACAGAGACACACAGAGACACACAGAGACTCACAGAGACACACAGAGACACACAGAGACCCACAGAGACACACAGAGACACACAGAGACCCACAGAGACCCACAGAGACACACAGAGACTCACAGAGACACACAGAGACACACAGAGACACACAGAGACACGCAGAGACACGCAGAGACTCGCAGAGACACACAGAGACACACAGAGACCCACAGAGACCCACAGAGACACACAGAGACACACAGAGACACACAGAGACACACAGAGACACACAGAGACCCACAGAGACACACAGAGACCCACAGAGACACACAGAGACCCACAGAGACACACAGAGACCCACAGAGACACACAGAGACCCACAGAGACCCACAGAGACACACAGAGACACACAGAGACACACAGAGACCCACAGAGACCCACAGAGACCCACAGAGACACACAGAGACTCACAGAGACTCACAGAGACCCACAGAGACACACAGAGACCCACAGAGACCCACAGAGACACACACAGAGACACACACAGAGACCCACAGAGACACACAGAGACCCACAGAGACCCACAGAGACACACAGAGACACAGAGACACACAGAGACCCACAGAGACCCACAGAGACCCACAGAGACCCACAGAGACCCACAGAGACACACAGAGACACACAGAGAGACAGAGACACGCAGGAGATGTCCAGGAGGTTGAGGCGCGTGAGGTGGTACAGGGTGGATGGGACATGTCCCCCTGCAGACTCCACTCGTCTAGGAGACACACGGAGAGAGACAAAGACACTTAGAGAGACACAGAGAGAGAGAGAGACAGAGAGAGAGAGAGACACACAGAGACACACAGAGAGACACAGAGAGACACAGAGACCCACAGAGACACACAGAGACACACAGAGAGACACAGAGACACACAGAGACACACAGAGACACACAGAGAGACACAGAGACCCACAGAGACACACAGAGACACACAGAGAGACACAGAGACCCACAGAGACACACAGAGACACACAGAGAGACACAGAGACACACAGAGACACACAGAGACCCACAGAGACACACAGAGACACACAGAGACCCACAGAGACACACAGAGACACACAGAGACCCACAGAGACACACAGAGACACACACAGAGACACACAGAGACACACAGAGACACACAGAGACCCACAGAGACACACAGAGACACAGAGAAACACAGAGACACACAGCGAGACACAGAGACACACACAGAGACACACAGAGACACACAGAGACCCACAGAGACCCACAGAGACACACAGAGACACACAGAGACCCACAGAGACACACAGAGACACACAGAGAGACACAGAGACCCACAGAGACACACAGAGACACAGAGAGACACAGAGACCCACAGAGACACACAGAGACACGCAGAGACACACAGAGACCCACAGAGACACACAGAGACACACAGAGAGACACAGAGACCCACAGAGACACACAGAGACACACAGAGAGACACAGAGACCCACAGAGACACACAGAGACACACAGAGAGACACAGAGACCCACAGAGACCCACAGAGACACACAGAGACCCACAGAGACTCACAGAGAGACACAGAGACCCACAGAGACCCGCAGAGACACACAGAGACACACAGAGACAAACAGAGACCCACAGAGACACACAGAGACACACAGAGAGACACAGAGACCCACAGAGACACACAGAGACACACAGAGAGACACAGAGACCCACAGAGACACACAGAGACACACAGAGAGACACAGAGACCCACAGAGACCCACAGAGACACACAGAGACACAGACAGAGACACACAGGAGATGTCCAGGAGGTTGAGGCGCGTGAGGTGGTACAGGGTGGATGGGACACGTCCCCCTGCAGACTCCACTCGTCTAGGAGACACACGGAGAGAGACAAAGACACTTAGAGAGACACAGAGAGAGAGAGACAGAGAGAGAGAGAGAGAGAGAGAGACTCAGAGAGACAGAGAGACACACAGAGACACACAGAGAGACACAGAGACGCACAGAGACCCACAGAGACCCACAGAGACCCACAGAGACACACAGAGACACACAGAGACACACAGAGAGACACAGAGACACACAGAGAGACACAGAGACCCACAGAGACACACAGAGACACACAGAGAGACACAGAGACCCACAGAGACACACAGAGACACACAGAGACACACAGAGACACGCAGGAGATGTCCAGGAGGTTGAGGCGCGTGAGGTGGTACAGGGTGGATGGGACACGTCCCCCTGCAGACTCCACTCGTCTAGGAGAGACACGGAGAGAGACAAAGACACTTAGAGAGACACAGAGAGAGAGAGAGACCGAGAGAGAGAGAGACACTCAGAGAGACAGAGAGACACACAGAGAGACAGAGAGACACAGAGACACACAGAGACACACAGAGAGACACACAGAGACACACAGAGACTCACAGAGACCCACAGAGACTCACAGAGACCCACAGAGACACACAGAGACCCACAGAGACACACAGAGACACACAGAGACACACAGAGACCCACAGAGACACACAGAGACCCACAGAGACACACAGAGACACACAGAGACACACAGAGACCCACAGAGACACACAGAGACCCACAGAGACACACAGAGACCCACAGAGACACACAGAGACCCACAGAGACACACAGAGACACACAGAGAGACACAGAGACCCACAGAGACACACAGAGACCCACATAGACACACAGAGACCCACAGAGACACACAGAGACACACAGAGAGACACAGAGACCCACAGAGACACACAGAGACCCACATAGACACACAGAGACCCACAGAGACACACAGAGACACACAGAGAGACACAGAGACCCACAGAGACCCACAGAGACACACAGAGACCCACAGAGACCCACAGAGACTCACAGAGACCCACAGAGACACACAGAGACACACAGAGAGACACAGAGACCCACAGAGACTCACAGAGACCCACAGAGACACACAGAGACCCACAGAGACACACAGAGACCCACAGAGACACACAGAGACACACAGAGAGACACAGAGACCCACAGAGACCCACAGAGACACACAGAGACCCACAGAGACCCACAGAGACACACAGAGACCCACAGAGACACACAGAGACCCACAGAGACACACAGAGACACACAGAGAGACACAGAGACCCACAGAGACCCACAGAGACACACAGAGAGACACAGAGACCCACAGAGACCCACAGAGACCCACAGAGACACACAGAGACCCACAGAGACCCACAGAGACCCATAGAGACCCACAGAGACACACAGAGACCCACAGAGACACACAGAGACACACAGGAGATGTCCAAGAGGTTGAGACGTGTGAGGTGGTACAGGGTGGATAGGACATGTCCCCCTGCAGACTCCACTCGTCTAGGAGACACAGGGAGACAGAGAGAGACACACGGAGAGAGACAGAGACACTTAGAAAGAGACACAGAGAGAGAGAGACAGAGAGACACACAGAGAGACACGGAGACACTCAGAGAGAGAGAGAGACACTCAGAGAGACACACAGAGAGAGACAGAGAGAGAGAGACTCAGAGAGAGACACAGAGAGACACAGAGAGACACACAGAGAGACACGGAGACACACAGAGAGACTCAGAGAGACACACAGGGACACACAGAGAGAGAAAGACACTCAGAGAGACAGAGACACTCAGAGAGACACACAGAGAGAGACTCAGAGAGACACAGACAGAGAGAGACACAGAGACACTCAGAGAGACACAGACACTCAGAGAGAGACAGAGACACACAGAGACACTGACACAAACACTACACTATACACTACTACACTATACACTACACTATACACTACTACACTATACACTACACTATACACTACTACACTATACACTACTACACTATACACTATACACTACTACACTATACACTACACTATACACTACTACACTATACACTACTACACTATACACCACTACACTATACACTACTACACTATACACTACTACACTATACACTACTACACTATACACTACTACACTATACACTACTACACTATACACTACACTATACACTACTACACTATACACTACTACACTATACACTACACTATACACTACTACACTACACACTACTACACTACACACTATACACTATACACTACACTATACACTACTACACTATACACTACACTATACACTACTACACTATACACTACACTATACACTACACTATACACTACTACACTATACACTACTACACTATACACTACACTATACACTACACTATACACTACTACACTATACACTACTACACTATACACTAATACACTATACACTACTACACCACACTACTACACTATACACTACACTATACACTACACTACTACACTACTACACTATACACTACTACACTACACTATACACTACACTATACACTACTACACTACACTATACACTACTACACTACACTATACACTACACTACTACACTATACACTACTACACTACACTATACACTACTACACTATACACTACACTATACACTACTACACTACACTATACACTACACTATACACTACTACACTATACACTACTACACTACAACACTATACACTATACACTACACTATACACTACTACACTATACACTATACACTACACTATACACTACACTATACACTATACACTACTACACTACACTATACACTACTACACTACACTATACACTACTACACTACACTATACACTACACTATACACTACTACACTACACTATACACTACTACACTACACTATACACTACTACACTATACACTACTACACTATACACTACACTACTACACTATACACTACTACACTACACTATACACTACTACACTACACTATACACTATACACTACTACACTACACTATACACTACACTATACACTACTACACTACACTATACACTACTACACTACACTATACACTACTACACTATACACTACTACACTATACACTACACTATACACTACTACACTACACTATACACTATACACTACTACACTACACTATACACTACACTATACACTACTACACTACACTATACACTACTACACTACACTATACACTACTACACTACACTATACACTACTACACTACACTATACACTACTACACTATACACTACTACACTATACACTACTACACTATACACTACTACACTATACACTACTACACTATACACTACTACACTATACACTACTACACTATACACTACACTATACACTACTACACTATACACTACACTATACACTACACTATACACTACACTACTACACTATACACTACTACACTATACACTACACTATACACTACTACACTACACTATACACTACTACACTATACACTACTACACTACACACTACACTATACACTACTACACTATACACTACACTACACTACTACACTACTACACTACACTATACACTACTACACTACACTATACACTACTACACTACACTATACACTACTACACTACTACACTATACACTACTACACTACACTATACACTACTACACTACACTATACACTACTACACTACACTATACACTACACTATACACTACTACACTACACTATACACTACTACACTATACACTACTACACTACACTATACACTACTACACTACACTATACACTACACTATACACTACTACACTATACACTACTACACTACACTATACACTACTACACTACACTATACACTACACTATACACTACTACACTATACACTACTACACTACACTATACACTACTACACTACACTATACACTACTACACTACACTATACACTACTACACTACACTATACACTACTACACTACACTACTACACTACACTATACACTACTACACTATACACTACACTATACACTACTACACTATACACTACTACACTATACACTACTACACTATACACTACTACACTACTACACTATACACTACTACACTATACACTACTACACTATACACTACTACACTATACACTACTACACTACTACACTATACACTATACACTACTACACTATACACTACTACACTATACACTACTACACTATACACTACACTATACACTACTACACTATACACTACACTATACACTACTACACTATACACTACACTATACACTACTACACTACACACTACTACACTATACACTACTACACTATACACTACACTATACACTACTACAATATACACTACACTATACACTACTACACTATACACTACACTATACACTACACTATACACTACTACACTATACACTACTACACTATACACTACTACACTATACACTACACTATACACTACACTATACACTACTACACTATACACTACTACACTATACACTAATACACTATACACTACTACACCACACTATACACTACACTACTACAATATACACTACACTATACACTACACTATACACCACACTACTACACTATACACTACACTATACACTACACTACTACACTACTACACTATACACTACTACACTACACTATACACTACACTATACACTACTACACTACACTATACACTACTACACTACACTATACACTACACTACTACACTATACACTACTACACTACACTATACACTACTACACTATACACTACACTATACACTACTACACTATACACTATACACTACACTACTACACTACAACACTACACTATACACTACACTATACACTACTACACTATACACTATACACTACACTATACACTACACTATACACTACTACACTACACTATACACTACTACACTACACTATACACTACTACACTACACTATACACTACACTATACACTACTACACTACACTATACACTACTACACTACACTATACACTACTACACTATACACTACTACACTATACACTACACTACTACACTATACACTACTACACTACACTATACACTACTACACTACACTATACACTATACACTACTACACTACACTACTACACTATACACTACTACACTACACTATACACTACTACACTACACTATACACTACTACACTACACTATACACTACTACACTACACTATACACTACTACACTATACACTACTACACTATACACTACTACACTATACACTACTACACTATACACTACTACACTATACACTACTACACTATACACTACTACACTATACACTACTACACTATACACTACTACACTATACACTACACTATACACTACTACACTATACACTACACTATACACTACACTACTACACTATACACTACTACACTATACACTATACACTACACTATACACTACTACACTATACACTACTACACTACACTATACACTACTACACTACACTATACACTACTACACTACACTATACACTACTACACTACACTATACACTACTACACTACACTACTACACTACACTATACACTACTACACTATACACTACACTATACACTACTACACTATACACTACTACACTATACACTACTACACTACTACACTACTACACTACTACACTACTACACTACACTACTACACTATACACTACTACACTATACACTACTACCTACTACACTACTATACTCTACACTACTACTACTATACACTACAACATACTACACTACACTACTACACTACACTATACACTACTACACTATACACTACACTATACACTACTACACTATACACTACACTATACACTACTACACTATACACTACACTATACACTCCTACACTATACACTACACTATACACTACCTACCACTATACACTACTACACTATACACTACTTACACTACTACTACTACACTATACACTACACTATACACTACTACACTATACACTACTACACTATACACTACACTATACACTACACTATACACTACTACACTATACACTACTACACTATACACTAATACACTATACACTACTACACCACACTACTACACTATACACCACACTACTACACTATACACTACACTATACACTACACTACTACACTACTACACTATACACTACTACACTACACTATACACTACACTATACACTACTACACTATACACTACTACACTACAACACTATACACTATACACTACACTATACACTACTACACTATACACTATACACTACACTATACACTACACTATACACTATACACTACTACACTATACACTACTACACTACACTATACACTACTACACTACACTATACACTACACTATACACTACTACACTACACTATACACTACTACACTACACTATACACTACTACACTACACTATACACTACTACACTATACACTACTACACTATACACTACACTACTACACTATACACTACTACACTACACTATACACTACTACACTACACTATACACTACTACACTACTACACTACACTATACACTACTACACTACACTATACACTACTACACTACACTATACACTACTACACTACACTATACACTACTACACTATACACTACTACACTATACACTACTACACTATACACTACTACACTATACACTACTACACTATACACTACTACACTATACACTACTACACTATACACTACACTATACACTACTACACTATACACTACACTATACACTACACTACTACACTATACACTACTACACTATACACTATACACTACACTATACACTACTACACTACACTATACACTACTACACTATACACTACTACACTACACACTACACTATACACTACACTATACACTACTACACTATACACTACACTACACTACTACACTACTACACTATACACTACTACACTACACTATACACTACTACACTACACTATACACTACTACACTATACACTACTACACTATACACTACTACACTACACTATACACTACTACACTACACTATACACTACTACACTACACTATACACTACACTATACACTACTACACTACACTATACACTACTACACTATACACTACTACACTATACACTACTACACTATACACTACTACACTATACACTACTACACTACACTATACACTACACTATACACTACTACACTATACACTACTACACTACACTATACACTACTACACTACACTATACACTACTACACTATACACTACTACACTACACTATACACTACTACACTACACTATACACTACTACACTACACTATACACTACTACACTACACTATACACTACTACACTACACTACTACACTATACACTACTACACTATACACTATACACTACACACTACTACACTATACACTACTACACTATACACTACACACTACTACACTATACACTACTACACTACACTACACACTACTACACTACACTATACACTACTACACTATACACTACACTATACACTACTACACTACACTATACACTACTACACTACTACACTACACTATACACTACACACTATACACTATACACTACTACACTATACACTACACTATACACTACACACTATACACTATACACTACTACACTATACACTACTACACTATACACTATACACTACACTATACACTACTACACTATACACTACACTATACACTACACTACTACACTATACACTACACTACTACACTATACACTACTACACTATACACTACTACACTACACTATACACTACTACACTATACACTACACTATACACTACTACACTATACACTACTACACTACACTACTACACTACACTATACACTACTACACTACTACACTATACACTACACTATACACTACCTGGCAACATCTGCACCATGCAGCACCAACTCTCTTCCTCCGCTCTGTCTCAGCGCCTCCAACTCCGGCCACAGCTTCTCCCCGGACATCTACAGGGAGACAAAGACACAGACAAAGATCCCCCGTGTAGCCTCAACAGACTGTAGGGGCAAGTGCTGTTAGCGAGCACCTATGAAGGCCGGCACTGTGGCACACGAGGGGGGGGGGGGTGGGTGGGTGGCCAGCACCACGCCCGGCCGCCTTTGTCTCCCCAGTGGCGATGTTTACACACCACACCAGGTGACTCATTTGAGGCTGAGTCGACCTAGGGGAGGCCCGGGACCGGTTCAGATAATCGTCACTGGTGTTTGCCGTGAGCGGGAATCGAACCCACGTCGATGGGTTCATAGCGCAGCGTAGCGCTAACCACTACACCCACCACTCCCCACACACACAGGCACACACACACAGGCACACACACACAGTGACACAGTGACACACAGTGACACACACAGACACACACACACAGACACACACACACTCACCCACTCACCCACCCACTCACACACCCACTCACTCACCCACTCACTCACCCACTCACTCACCCACTCACCCACCCACTCACACACTCACTCACTCACCCACCCACTCACTCACCCACTCACTCACCCACTCACTCACCCACTCACTCAACAACAACAACAACAACCGCCATTCGCCACTAAGTGGCGGTGACGTCACCACGACGCTTGTGCCAGGCCATGTGCACCTTGAGGCCACGTGAAGTGTCGAACGCCCGCTGGCAGGAGGTCACGGGGCAGACCCAGCAGGTGCCACGGGTCGACTGACCGAGATGACCGAGATGACTGGCTGATGCACCACCTGTGCCCCCTACTGTGCCAACTTGCTGTGCTTTAGCCACCCGGCGCTCCGCTCGTTGTTGTGAGCGTCGCTCCTCCGCCCTCCGTTGTTGTTGGAGGGCGACTGCCTCCAACTGCCCAGTAGCCTCAAGGTGCACCTAGCCTGGCACTGCCCAGTAGCAGCGTCCTTCACGAGCCTCCTCCACTGAGGCCGATCTTGACACCGCTGGTACCAGTCATCGGCAAGTCCACTCAGCTCCACGTCCTCCTGTACCACATCACTCCATCTCTTCTCTAGCCCGTGTCACTCACACACTCACCCACTCACTCACCCACACACTCACCCACTCACTCACCCACACACTCACCCACTCACTCACCCACACACTCACCCACTCACTCACCCACTCACTCAGCTCCACGTCCTCCTGTACCACATCACTCCATCTCTTCTCTAGCCCGTGTCACTCACACACTCACCCACTCACTCACCCACTCACTCACCCACTCACTCACCCACACACTCACCCACTCACTCACCCACTCACTCAGCTCCACGTCCTCCTGTACCACATCACTCCATCTCCTCTCTAGCCCGTGCCGCGCCCGTTTAGCCCCCTCGATCCGGCCGAACAAAAGCTGTTTAGGCATGCGGTGGCTGGGCACAGACTCACCACACAGAGACCCACAGACTCACCCACTCACTCACACACTCACTCACCCACTCACTCACCCACTCACTCACCCACTCACTCACCCACTCACCCACTTACTCACCCACTCACTCACCTACTTACGCACACAAACCCACAGACTCACCACACAGAGACCTATAGACTCACCACACAGAGACCCACAGACTCACCACACAGAGACCCACAGACTCACCACACAGAGACCCACAGACTCACCACACAGAGACCTATAGACTCACCACACAGAGACCCACAGACTCACCACACAGAGACCCACAGACTCACCACACAGAGACCCACAGACTCACCACACAGAGACCCACAGACTCACCACACAGAGACCCACAGACTCATCACACAGAGACCCACAGACTCACCACACAGAGACCCATAGACTCACCACACAGAGACCCACAGACTCACCACACAGAGACCCACAGACTCACCACACAGAGACCCACAAACTCACCACACAGAGACCCACAGACTCACCACACAGAGACCCACAGACTCACCACACAGAGACCCACAGACTCACCACACAGAGACCCACAGACTCACCACACAGAGACCCACAGACTCACCACACAGAGACCCACAGACTCACCACACAGAGACCCACAGACTCACCACACAGAGACCCACAGACTCACCACACAGAGACCCACAGACTCAGCACACAGAGACCCACAGACTCACCACACAGAGACCCACAGACTCACCACACAGAGACCCACAGACTCACCACACAGAGACCCACAGACTCACCACACAGAGACCCACAGACTCACCACACAGAGACCCACAGACTCACCACACAGAGACCCACAGACTCACCACACAGAGACCCACAGACTCACCACACAGAGACCCACAGACTCACCACACAGAGACCCACAGACTCACCACACAGAGACCCACAGACTCACCACACAGAGACCCACAGACTCACCACACAGAGACCCACAGACTCACCACACAGAGACCCACAGACTCACTCACACAGAGACCCACAGACTCACCACACAGAGACCCACAGACTCACCACACAGAGACCCATAGACTCACCACACAGAGACCCACAGACTCACCACACAGAGACCCACAGACAGTGCATACAGTATATACAGTACATACAGTGCATACAGTAGGGCAGCGCTGCGCACGCTGTGTACAGTACGTAGTGACGCGCGTGCGCTGTGTACAGTATGTACAGTGCGCCGTCCGATCACCCAATCCCATAACGGAAATAGAATTAATATATAATTAATGTGGAGCCTAAAAAACATATTTTATAAGAATATACCACCAGCACTCACCACTCACTCAGTCACTCACTCACTCACCACTCACTCACTCATTCACTCACTCACCCACTCAGTCACTCACCCACTCACTCAGTCAGTCACTCACTCACTCAGTCACCCACTCACTCAGTCACTCACTCTCACCACTCACTTACCCACCCACTGACCACTCACTCACTCACCCACTCACTCACCCACTCACTCACCCACTCACCCACCACTCACTCACCACTCACTCAGTCACTCAGTCACTCACTCACCCACTCACCACCCACTCACCCACTCACTCACCCACTCACTCACTCAGTCACTCACTCACCACCCACTCACTCACCCACTCACCCACCTACTCACCCACCCACTCAGTCATTCACCCACTCACTCAGTCACTCACTCACTCAGTCACTCACTCACCCACACTCACCACTCACTCACTCAGTCACTCACTCACCCACTCAGTCACTCAGTCACTCACCCACTCAGTCACTCACCCATTCACTCACCCAGTCACTCACTCACTCACCCACTCACTCACCCACTCACTCACCTACTCACTCACCCACCCACTCACTCACCCACCCACTCACTCACCTACTCACTCACCCACTCACTCACTCAGCTACCCACTCACCCACTCACTCACCCACTCATTCACCCACCCACTCACTCACCCACTCACTCACTCACTCACCCACTCACTCACCCACTCACTCACTCACCTACTCACTCACTCACCTACTCACTCACTCACTCACCTACTCACTCACCCACCCACTCACCCACTCATTCACCCACCCACTCACTCACCCACTCACTCACTCACTCACCCACTCACTCACCCACTCACTCACTCACTCACCTACTCACTCACTCACCTACTCACTCACCCACCCACTCACTCACCCACCCACCCACTCACCTACTCACTCACTCACCTACTCACTCACCCACCCACTCACCCACTCATTCACCCACCCACTCACTCACCCACTCACTCACTCACCCACTCACCCACTCACTCACCCACTCACTCACTCACCTACTCACTCACCTACTCACTCACCTACTCACTCACCCACCCACTCACCCACTCACTCACCCACCCACTCACTCACCCACTCACCTACTCACTCACTCACCTACTCACTCACCCACCCACTCACCCACTCACTCACCTACTCACTCACCCACTCACTCACTCAGCTACCCACTCACCCACTCACTCACCCACTCATTCACCCACTCACTCACTCACCCACCCACCCACTCACTCACCCACTCACTCACCCACTCACTCACCCACCCACCCACTCACTCACTCACCCACTCACTCACCCACCCACTCACCCACTCACTCACCCAGTCACTCACTCACTCACCCACTCACCACTTCACTCACCCACCCACTCACCCACTCACTCAACCACTCACCCACTCACTCACCCAGTCACTCACCCACTCACTCACTCGCTCACCTACTCACTCACCCACTCACTACTCACTCACCACTAACTGAGACTTGAAGCGGTCGATTCTACTGCTGATGATGATCCTACTGATGATGATGATGCTGCTGATGATGATACTACTACTGCTGATGATCCATCAGATGATGATGATCCTACTGATGATGATGATACTACTACTGATGATACTACTACTACTACTGCTGATGATGATGATACTACTACTACTACTGCTGATGATGATGATGATACTACTGATGATACTACTACTACTGCTGATGATGATGATACTACTACTACTACTGCTGATGATGATGATGATACTACTACTACTGCTGATGATGATGATGATACTACTACTGCTGATGATACTACTACTGCTACTACTGATGATACTACTACTACTGCTGATGATACTACTACTGATGATACTACTACTACTGCTGATGATGATACTACTACTACTGCTGATGATACTGCTGCTGCTGCTGATGATGATGATGCTGCTGCTGCTGATGCCGCTACTGCAGCATCTGAGGCTGAGAGGAAGACGGAGAGAGTGGTGGGGATGGTGGTGGGGTCAGGGGTCAGGGGTGATAGCGTCGCCATGTTGGGTGAGGGGTCACGTCGTCGCCATTTTGGGTGAGGGGTGACGGCGTCGCCATTTTGGGTGAGGGGTGACGGCGTCGCCATGTTGGGTGAGGGGTGACGGCGTCGCCATTTTGGGTGAGGGGTGACGGCGTCGCCATTTTGGGTGAGGGGTGACGGCGTCGCCATTTTGGGTGAGGGGTGTCGGCGTCGCCATTTTGGGTGAGGGGTGACGGCGTCGCCATTTTGGGTGACGGCGTCGCCATGTTGGGTGACGGCGTCGCCATGTTGGGTGAGGGGTGTCGTCGTCGCCATGTTGGGTGAGGGATTTTAATGAAAACAGTTTAGATCTTGAAAATAAAAATACTTTTTTTTATTTTAGTTCATATGAACATCGCTTATCCGAACTACGAAAAGTAACGTCCCTGCGCTAATGTGAACTGTGAAATGAAACGCGACGCGCTTATCCGAACCACGAAATATAACTCCGTACTCTTATCCGAACTACGAAATGTAACCTCGTATCTCTTATTCGAAGTGCGAATTGCAACTCCGTTATCTTATCCGAACTACGAAATACAATTCAATTATCCGAATTATGAAATGTAATGATCTTTTAAACGAACTACGAAATTAACTCCATTCTCTTATCCACACTACGAAATGTAACGTTGCACTCTTATCCGAACCACGAAATGCAACTCGGTTCTCTTATCCGAACTACGAAATGCAACCTCCTCTTATCCGACCTACGAAATGTAACGTTGCGCTCTTATCCGAACCACGAAATGCAACTCGGTTCCCCTATCCGAACTACAAAATGCAACCTCCTTCTCTTATCCGAACTACGAAATGTAACGTTGCACTCTTATCCGAACCACGAAATTCAACTCGGTCCCGTACCGACTTACGAAATGTAACTTCAACTCTTATCCGAACCACGAAATGCAACTCGGTTCCCCTATTCGAACTAGGAAATGCAACCTCCTTCTCTTATCCGAACTACGAAATGTAACGTTGCAATCTTATCCGAACCACGAAATGCAACTCGGTTCGCTTATCCGAACTACGAAATGCAACATCCTTCTCTTATCCGAACTACGAAATGTAACGTCGCGCTCTTATCCGAACCACGAAATGCAACTCGGTTCCCCTATCCGAACTACGAAATGTAACGTTACACTCTTATCCGAACCACGAAATGCAACTCGGTTCCCCTACCGAACTACGAAATGTAACGTTACACTCTTATCCGAACCACGAAATGCAACTCGGTTCCCCTACCGAACTACGAAATGTAACGTTACACTCTTATCCGAACCACGAAATGCAACGCGGTTCTCTTATCCGAACTACGAAATGTAACGTTGCACTCTTATCCGAACTACGAAATGCAACTCCGCTCTCCCTTATCCGAAGCGCGCTTCCCGTTGAGCTGCGAGACGCCGCGGGGGGATCGATCGATTTGAATCGATACGTTCGATCGATAATCGATATCCCTCGCAAGCCTCCACAGCCACCAGCACCACGAGGAGGAAGCAGCGAGGGGAAGTGAGTCGGTGAGTCGGGGCAGGTCAACACACACACACGTGGTGCACTGTACGTACAGTGTATAGTGTACACTGTACACTACACTACTACACTATACACTACTACACTATACACTACTACACTGTACACTACTACACTACACTGTACACTACTACACTATACACTACTACACTACACTATACACTACTACACTGTACACTACTACACTACACTGTACACTACTACACTATACACTACTACACTATACACTACTACACTATACACTACTACACTATACACTACTACATTATACACTACTACACTATACACTACTACACTATACACTACACTATACACTACTACACTATACACCACTACACTATACACTACTACACTATACACTACTACACTAATACACTACACTATACACTACTACACTACACTATACACTACTACACTGTACACTACTACACTGTACACTACTACACTATACACTACTACACTACACACTACTACACTATACACTACTACACTATACACTACTACACTATACACTACTACACTACACTATACACTACTACACTATACACTACTACACTATACACTACTACACTACACTATACACTACTACACTATACACTACTACACTATACACTACTACACTATACACTACTACACTGTACACTACTACACTGTACACTACTACACTATACACTACTACACTATACACTACTACACTATACACTACACTATACACTACTACACTATACACTACTACACTATACACTACTACACTACACACTACTACACTAATACACTATACACTACTACACTATACACTACTACACTATACACTACTACACTATACACTACTACACTATACACTACTACACTACACACTACTACACTATACACTACTACACTACTACACTACACTATACACTACTACACTACACTATACACTACTACACTATACACTACTACACTATACACTACTACACTATACACTACTACACTATACACTACACTATACACTACTACACTATACACTACTACATTATACACTACTACACTATACTATACACTACTACACTATACACTACTACACTACTACACTATACACTACTACACTATACACTACTACACTATACACTACACTACACTATACACTACACACTACTACACTATACACTACTACACTATACACTACTACACTATACACTACTACACTATACACTACTACACTATACTATACACTACTACACTATACACTACTACACTACACTATACACTACTACACTACTACACTATACACTACTACACTATACACTACACTACACTATACACTACACACTACTACACTATACACTACTACACTATACACTACTACACTATACACTACTACACTATACACTACTACACTACACTATACACTACTACACTATACACTACACTATACACTACTACACTATACACTACTACACTATACACTACTACACTATACTATACACTACTACACTATACACTACTACACTACACTATACACTACACTATACACTACTACACTATACACTACTACACTATACACTACTACACTACACTATACACTACACTACACACTACTACACTACACTATACACTACTACACTACACTACTACACTATACACTACTACACTACACACTACTACACTATACACTACTACACTATACACTACTACACTATACACTACTACACTATACACTACTACACTACACTACTACACTATACACTACTACACTACACACTACTACACTATACACTACTACACTATACACTACTACACTATACACTACTACACTACACACTACTACACTATACACTACTACACTACACTATACACTACTACACTACACTATACACTACTACACTATACACTACTACACTATACACTACTACACTACACACTACTACACTATACACTACTACACTATACACTGCTACACTACACTACTACACTACACTATACACTACTACACTGCTACACTACACTATACACTACACACTCTCTCTCAACAGGTGTCGCGATGAAGATCCGTCGACAGAAGACTGCACGCCGTGTCCTGTCCCACTACCGCAACCGTCACGGTCTCTGTCCGCCGTACCGTATCATCCTGGATGGGACATTCTGTCAATCGGCGCTTAGAAACAAGATCCAGATGGCAGAACAGCTGTCCAAGTACCTGGACGCAGACGTGGAACTGTACACTACCAGGTGAGTCATCATCACCACCACCACCATCACTACTACCATCACCACCATCACTACTACCATCACCATCACTACCATCACTACCATCACTACTATCACTACCACCACCATCACTACTATCACTACCATCACCATCACCACCACCATCACTACCACCACCATCACTACCACCACCATCACTACCATCACCACCATCACCACTACCATCACCACCATCACTACCACCACCATCACCACCACCATCACTACCACCACCATCACTACCACCACCATCACTACCATCACCACCATCACCACTACCATCACCACCATCACCACTACCATCACCACCATCACCACTACCATCACTACCATCACTACCATCATCACTATCAGCTGTCCAAGTACCTGGACGCAGACGTGGAACTGTACACTACCAGGTGAGTCATCATCACCACCACTACCATCACTACCATCACCACTACCATCACTACCATCACCACTACCATCACCACCATCACTACCACCACTACCATCACTACCATCACCACTACCATCACTACCATCACCACTACCATCACTACCATCACTACTACCATCACTACCATCACTACTACCATCACTACCACCACTACTACCATCACCACCATCACTACCATCACTACCATCACTACCATCACTACCATCACCACTACCATCACTACTACCATCACTACCACCACTACTACCATCACCACCATCACTACCATCACTACTACCATCACTACCATCACTACCATCACTACTACTATCACTACCACCATCACTACTACCATCACCACCATCACTACCATCACTACTACCATCACTACCATCACCACCATCACTACTACCATCACTACCATCACCACCATCACTACCATCACTACCACCACTACCATCACTACCACTACCATCACCACCATCACTACTACCATCACCACCATCACTACCATCACTACTACCATCACTACCATCACTACCATCACAACCATCACCACCATCACTACCATCACTACCATCACTACCATCACTACCATCACTACCATCACTACCATCACTACCACCACCATCACTACCATCATCACAACCATCACTACCATCACTACCATCACTACCATCACCACCATCACTACCACCACTACCATCACTACCATCACTACCATCACTACCATCACCACCATCACTACCATCACTACCATCACTACCATCACCACCATCACTACCACCACTACCATCACTACCATCACTACCATCACTACCATCACTACCATCACCACCATCACTACCACCACTACCATCACTACCATCACTACCATCACTACCATCACTACTACCATCACTACCATCACTACCATCACTACCATCACTACCATCACTACCATCACTACTACCATCACTACCATCACTACCACTACCATCACTACCATCACTACTACCATCACTACCATCACTACCATCACTACCATCACTACCACCACCATCACTACCATCACTACCATCACTACCATCACTACCATCACCACCATCACTACCATCACCACCATCACTACCATCACTACCATCACTACCACCACTACCATCACCACCATCACTACCATCACTACCATCACTACCATCACTACCATCACTACCATCACTACCATCACTACTACCATCACTACCACCACCATCACTACCATCACTACCATCACTACTACCATCACTACCATCACTACTACCATCACTACCATCACTACCATCACCATCACTACCATCACTACTACCATCACTACCATCACTACCATCACTACCATCACCACCACTACCATCACTACCATCACTACTACCATCACTACCATCACTACCATCACTACCATCACTACCATCACTACTACCATCACTACCATCACTACCATCACTACCATCACCACCACTACCATCACTACCATCACTACTACCATCACTACCATCACTACCATCACTACCATCACTACCATCACCATCACTACCATCACTACCATCACTACCATCACTACCATCACCACTATCACCATCACTACCATCACTACCATCACTACCATCACTACCATCACTACCATCACTACCATCACTACCATCACCACCATCACTACCATCACTACCATCACCACTATCACCATCACTACCATCACTACCACCACCATCACTACCACCACCATCACTACCATCACTACCATCACTACCATCACTACCATCACCACCATCACCACCATCACTACCATCACTACCATCACCACCATCACTACCATCACTACCATCACCACCATCACTACCATCACTACCATCACCACCATCATCACCATCACCACCATCACTACCATCACCACCACCATCACTACCATCACTACCATCACCACCATCACTACCATCACTACCATCACTACCATCACTACCATCACCACCATCACTACCATCACTACCATCACTACCATCACCACCATCACTACCATCACTACCATCACTACCACCACTACCATCACTACCATCACTACCACCACCATCACCACCACCATCACTACCATCACTACCATCACCACCATCACTACCACCACCATCACTACCATCACCACCATCACCACCATCACTACCATCACTACCATCACTACCATCACTACCACCACTACCACCACTACCATCACTACCACCACCATCACCACCACCATCACTACCATCACTACCATCACCACCATCACTACCACCACCATCACTACCATCACCACCATCACTACCACCACCATCACTACCACCACTACTACCATCACTACCATCACTACCATCACTACCATCACTACCATCACCACCATCACTATCACCATCACCACCACCATCACTACCATCACCACCATCACTACCATCACTACCATCACTACCATCACTACCACCACCATCACCACCATCACTACCATCACCACCATCACCACCATCACTACCATCACCACCATCACTACCATCACTACCATCACTACCATCACCACCATCACTACCATCACTACCATCACTACCATCACTACCATCACCACCATCACTACCATCACCACCATCACCACCATCACTACCATCACTACCATCACTACCATCACTACCATCACTACCATCACTACCATCACTACCATCACCACCATCACTACCATCACTACTACCATCACTACCATCACTACCATCACTACCATCACTACCATCACTACCATCACTACCATCACCACCATCACTACCATCACTACTACCATCACTACCATCACTACCATCACTACCATCACCACCATCACTACCATCACTACCATCACTACCATCACCACCATCACTACCATCACTACCATCACTACCATCACCACCATCACTACCATCACTACTACCATCACTACCATCACTACCATCACTACCATCACCACCATCACCACCATCACTACCATCACTACCATCACTACCATCACTACTACTACCATCACCACCATCACTACCATCACTACCATCACCACCATCACCACCATCACTACCATCACTACCATCACTACCATCACTACCATCACCACCACTACCATCACTACCATCACTACTACCATCACTACCATCACAACCATCACTACCATCACCACCACTACCATCACTACCATCACTACTACCATCACTACCATCACTACCATCACTACCATCACTACCATCACCACCACTACCATCACTACCATCACTACTACCATCACTACCATCACTACCATCACCACCATCACTACCATCACTACCATCACTACCACCACTACCACCACTACCATCACCACTATCACCATCACTACCATCACCACCACTACCATCACTACCATCACTACCATCACCACCACTACCATCACTACCATCACCACCACTACCATCACCACCATCACTACCATCACTACCATCACTACCATCACTACCATCACTACCATCACCACCACTACCATCACTACCATCACTACTACCATCACCACCATCACTACCACCACCACCATCACTACCATCACCACCATCACTACCATCACTACCATCACTACCATCACCACCATCACCACCATCACTACCATCACTACCATCACTACTACCATCACTACCATCACTACCATCACCACCATCACTACCATCACTACCATCACCACCATCACTACCATCACTACCATCACCACCATCATCACCATCACCACCATCACTACCATCACCACCACCATCACCACCACCATCACTACCATCACTACCATCACTACCATCACCACCACCATCACCACCACCATCACTACCATCACTACCATCACTACCATCACCACCATCACCACCACCATCACTACCATCACTACCATCACTACCATCACTACCATCACTACCATCACTACCATCACTACCATCACTACCATCACTACCATCACTACCACCACCATCACTACCATCACCACCATCACCACCATCACTACCATCACTACCATCACTACCATCACTACCATCACCACCATCACTACCACCACCATCACTACTACCACCACCATCACCACCACCATCACTACCATCACTACCATCACCACCATCACTACCACCACCATCACTACCATCACCACCATCACCACCATCACTACCATCACTACCACCACTACCATCACTACCATCACTACCATCACCACCATCACTACCACCACCATCACTACTACCACCACCATCACCACCACCATCACTACCATCACTACCATCACCACCATCACTACCACCACCATCACTACCATCACCACCATCACTACCATCACTACCATCACTACCATCACTACCATCACTACCATCACTACCATCACTACCATCACTACCACCACTACCACCACTACCATCACTACCATCACTACCACCACCATCATCACCACCATCACTACCATCACTACCATCACCACCATCACTACCACCACCATCACTACCATCACTACTACCATCACTACCATCACTACCACCACCATCACCACCACCATCACTACCATCACTACCATCACCACCATCACCACCATCACTACCATCACTACCATCACTACCATCACTACCATCACCACCATCACTATCACCATCACCACCACCATCACTACCATCACTACCATCACTACCACCACCATCACCACCATCACTACCATCACTACCATCACTACCATCACCACCATCACTACCATCACTACCATCACTACCATCACTACTACCATCACTACCATCACTACCATCACTACCATCACCATCACCACCATCACTACCATCACTACCATCACTACCATCACTACCATCACCATCACCACCATCACTACCATCACTACCATCACTACCATCACTACCATCACTACTACCATCACTACCATCACTACCATCACTACCATCACCATCACCACCATCACTACCATCACTACCATCACTACCATCACTACCATCACCATCACCACCATCACTACCATCACTACCATCACTACCATCACTACCATCACTATCAGCTGCCCAAGTACCTGGTGACACTGTCAAATACCAGGTGACTACTACAGGAGGTCGTGGTAGACGTTGTCCACCTCGCCTGGTCTACAGGAGGTCGTGGTAGACGTTGTCCACCTCGCCTGGTCTACAGGAGGTCGTGGTAGACGTTGTCCACCTCGCCTGGTCTACAGGAGGTCGTGGTGGATGTTGACCACCACGCCTGGTCTACAGGAGGTCGTGGTAGATGTTGACCACCTCGCCTGGTCTACAGGAGGTCGTGGTAGATGTTGACCACCACGCCTGGTCTACAGGAGGTCGTGGTAGATGTTGACCACCTCGCCTGGTCCACAGGAGGTCGTGGTAGATGTTGTCCACCTCGCCTGGTCTCCAGGAGGTCGTGGTAGATGTTGACCACCTCGCCTGGTCTACAGGAGGTCGTGGTAGATGTTGACCACCTCGCCTGGTCTACAGGAGGTCGTGGTAGATGTTGTCCACCTCGCCTGGTCTACAGGAGGTCGTGGTGGATGTTGACCACCTCGCCTGGTCTACAGGAGGTCGTGGTAGATGTTGTCCACCTCGCCTGGTCTACAGGAGGTCGTGGTAGATGTTGTCCACCTCGCCTGGTCTACAGGAGGTCGTGGTAGATGTTGACCACCTCGCCTGGTCTACAGGAGGTCGTGGCAGATGTTGACCACCTCGCCTGGTCTACAGGAGGTCGTGGTAGATGTTGACCACCTCGCCTGGTCTACAGGAGGTCGTGGTAGATGTTGACCACCTCGCCTGGTCTACAGGAGGTCGTGGCAGATGTTGACCACCTCGCCTGGTCTACAGGAGGTCGTGGTAGACGTTGACCACCTCGCCTGGTCCACAGGAGGTCGTGGTAGATGTTGACCACCTCGCCTGGTCTACAGGAGGTCGTGGTAGATGTTGACCACCTCGCCTGGTCTACAGGAGGTCGTGGTAGATGTTGACCACCTCGCCTGGTCTACAGGAGGTCGTGGTAGATGTTGACCACCTCGCCTGGTCTACAGGAGGTCGTGGCAGATGTTGACCACCTCGCCTGGTCTACAGGAGGTCGTGGTAGATGTTGTCCACCTCGCCTGGTCTACAGGAGGTCGTGGTAGATGTTGACCACCTCGCCTGGTCTACAGGAGGTCGTGGTAGATGTTGACCACCTCGCCTGGTCTACAGGAGGTCGTGGCAGATGTTGACCACCTCGCCTGGTCTACAGGAGGTCGTGGTAGATGTTGTCCACCTCGCCTGGTCTACAGGAGGTCGTGGCAGATGTTGACCACCTCGCCTGGTCTACAGGAGGTCGTGGTAGATGTTGACCACCTCGCCTGGTCTACAGGAGGTCGTGGTAGATGTTGTTGACCACCTCGCCTGGTCTACAGGAGGTCGTGGTAGATGTTGTCCACCTCGCCTGGTCTACAGGAGGTCGTGGTAGATGTTGACCACCTCGCCTGGTGTACAGGAGGTCGTGGTAGATGTTGACTACCTCGCCTGGTGTACAGGAGGTCGTGGCAGATGTTGACCACCTCGCCTGGTCTACAGGAGGTCGTGGTAGATGTTGACCACCTCGCCTGGTCTACCGGAGGTCGTGGTAGATGTTGACCACCTCGCCTGGTCTACAGGAGGTCGTGGTAGATGTTGTTGACCACCTCGCCTGGTCTACAGGAGGTCGTGGTAGATGTTGACCACCTCGCCTGGTCTACAGGAGGTCGTGGTAGATGTTGTCCACCTCGCCTGGTCTACAGGAGGTCGTGGTAGATGTTGACCACCTCGCCTGGTCTACAGGAGGTCATGGTAGATGTTGACCACCTCGCCTGGTCTACAGGAGGTCGTGGTAGATGTTGACCACCTCGCCTGGTCTACAGGAGGTCGTGGTAGATGTTGTCCACCTCGCCTGGTCTACAGGAGGTCGTGGTGGATGTTGACCACCTCGCCTGGTCTACAGGAGGTCGTGGTAGATGTTGACCACCTCGCCTGGTCTCCAGGAGGTCGTGGTAGATGTTGTCCACCTCGCCTGGTCTACAGGAGGTCGTGGTAGATGTTGACCACCTCGCCTGGTCCACAGGAGGTCGTGGTAGATGTTGTCCACCTCGCCTGGTCTCCAGGAGGTCGTGGTAGATGTTGACCACCTCGCCTGGTCTACAGGAGGTCGTGGTAGATGTTGACCACCTCGCCTGGTCTACAGGAGGTCGTGGTAGATGTTGTCCACCTCGCCTGGTCTACAGGAGGTCGTGGTGGATGTTGACCACCTCGCCTGGTCTACAGGAGGTCGTGGTAGATGTTGTCCACCTCGCCTGGTCTACAGGAGGTCGTGGTAGATGTTGTCCACCTCGCCTGGTCTACAGGAGGTCGTGGTAGATGTTGACCACCTCGCCTGGTCTACAGGAGGTCGTGGCAGATGTTGACCACCTCGCCTGGTCTACAGGAGGTCGTGGTAGATGTTGACCACCTCGCCTGGTCTACAGGAGGTCGTGGTAGATGTTGACCACCTCGCCTGGTCTACAGGAGGTCGTGGCAGATGTTGACCACCTCGCCTGGTCTACAGGAGGTCGTGGTAGACGTTGACCACCTCGCCTGGTCCACAGGAGGTCGTGGTAGATGTTGACCACCTCGCCTGGTCTACAGGAGGTCGTGGTAGATGTTGACCACCTCGCCTGGTCTACAGGAGGTCGTGGTAGATGTTGACCACCTCGCCTGGTCTACAGGAGGTCGTGGTAGATGTTGACCACCTCGCCTGGTCTACAGGAGGTCGTGGCAGATGTTGACCACCTCGCCTGGTCTACAGGAGGTCGTGGTAGATGTTGTCCACCTCGCCTGGTCTACAGGAGGTCGTGGTAGATGTTGACCACCTCGCCTGGTCTACAGGAGGTCGTGGTAGATGTTGACCACCTCGCCTGGTCTACAGGAGGTCGTGGCAGATGTTGACCACCTCGCCTGGTCTACAGGAGGTCGTGGTAGATGTTGTCCACCTCGCCTGGTCTACAGGAGGTCGTGGCAGATGTTGACCACCTCGCCTGGTCTACAGGAGGTCGTGGTAGATGTTGACCACCTCGCCTGGTCTACAGGAGGTCGTGGTAGATGTTGTTGACCACCTCGCCTGGTCTACAGGAGGTCGTGGTAGATGTTGTCCACCTCGCCTGGTCTACAGGAGGTCGTGGTAGATGTTGACCACCTCGCCTGGTGTACAGGAGGTCGTGGTAGATGTTGACTACCTCGCCTGGTGTACAGGAGGTCGTGGCAGATGTTGACCACCTCGCCTGGTCTACAGGAGGTCGTGGTAGATGTTGACCACCTCGCCTGGTCTACCGGAGGTCGTGGTAGATGTTGACCACCTCGCCTGGTCTACAGGAGGTCGTGGTAGATGTTGTTGACCACCTCGCCTGGTCTACAGGAGGTCGTGGTAGATGTTGACCACCTCGCCTGGTCTACAGGAGGTCGTGGTAGATGTTGTCCACCTCGCCTGGTCTACAGGAGGTCGTGGTAGATGTTGACCACCTCGCCTGGTCTACAGGAGGTCATGGTAGATGTTGACCACCTCGCCTGGTCTACAGGAGGTCGTGGTAGATGTTGACCACCTCGCCTGGTCTACAGGAGGTCGTGGTGGATGTTGACCACCTCGCCTGGACTACAGGAGGTCGTGGTAGATGTTGACCACCTCGCCTGGTCTACAGGAGGTCGTGGTAGATGTTGACCACCTCGCCTGGTCTACAGGAGGTCGTGGTAGATGTTGTTGACCACCTCGCCTGGTCCACAGGAGGTCGTGGTAGATGTTGACCACCTCGCCTGGTCCACAGGAGGTCGTGGTAGATGTTGACCACCTCGCCTGGTCTACAGGAGGTCGTGGTAGATGTTGACCACCTCGCCTGGTCCACAGGAGGTCGTGGCAGATGTTGACCACCTCGCCTGGTCTACAGGAGGTCGTGGTAGATGTTGACCACCTCGCCTGGTCCACAGCAGGTCGTGGTAGATGTTGACCACCTCGCCTGGTCCACAGGAGGTCGTGGTAGATGTTGACCACCTCGCCTGGTCTACAGGAGGTCGTGGTAGATGTTGACCACCTCGCCTGGTCCACAGGAGGTCGTGGCAGATGTTGACCACCTCGCCTGGTCTACAGGACGTCGTGGTAGATGTTGACCACCTCGCCTGGTCCACAGGAGGTCGTGGCAGATGTTGACCACCTCGCCTGGTCTACAGGAGGTCGTGGCAGATGTTGACCACCTCGCCTGGTCCACAGGAGGTCGTGGCAGATGTTGACCACCTCGCCTGGTCTACAGGAGGTCGTGGTAGATGTTGACCACCTCGCCTGGTCCACAGGAGGTCGTGGCAGATGTTGACCACCTCGCCTGGTCTACAGGACGTCGTGGTAGATGTTGACCACCTCGCCTGGTCCACAGGAGGTCGTGGCAGATGTTGACCACCTCGCCTGGTCTACAGGAGGTCGTGGCAGATGTTGACCACCTCGCCTGGTCTACAGGACGTCGTGGTAGATGTTGACCACCTCACCTGGTCCACAGGAGGTCGTGGCAGATGTTGACCACCTCGCCTGGTCTACAGGAGGTCGTGGTAGATGTTGACCACCTCGCCTGGTCTACAGGAGGTCGTGGTAGATGTTGACCACCTCGCCTGGTCTACAGGAGGTCGTGGCAGATGTTGACCACCTCGCCTGGTCTACAGGAGGTCGTGGTAGATGTTGACCACCTCGCCTGGTCTACAGGAGGTCGTGGTAGATGTTGACCACCTCGCCTGGTCTACAGGAGGTCGTGGCAGATGTTGACCACCTCGCCTGGTCTACAGGAGGTCGTGGTAGATGTTGACCACCTCGCCTGGTCCACAGGAAGTCGTGGTAGATGTTGACCACCTCGCCTGGTCCACAGGAGGTCGTGGTAGATGTTGTCCACCTCGCCTGGTCTACAGGAGGTCGTGGTAGATGTTGACCACCTCGCCTGGTCTACAGGAGGTCGTGGTGGATGTTGACCACCTCGCCTGGTCTACAGGAGGTCGTGGTAGATGTTGACCACCTCGCCTGGTCTACAGGAGGTCGTGGTAGATGTTGACCACCTCGCCTGGTCCACAGGAGGTCGTGGTAGATGTTGACCACCTCGCCTGGTCTACAGGAGGTCGTGGTAGATGTTGACCACCTCGCCTGGACTACAGGAGGTCGCGGTAGATGTTGTTGACCACCTCGCCTGGTCTACAGGAGGTCGTGGTAGATGTTGTTGACCACCTCGCCTGGTCTACAGGAGGTCGTGGTAGATGTTGACCACCTCGCCTGGTCTACAGGAGGTCGTGGTAGATGTTGACCACGTCGCCTGGTCTACAGGAGGTCGTGGTAGATGTTGACCACCTCGCCTGGTCTACAGGAGGTCGTGGCAGACGTTGACCACCTCGCCTGGTCTACAGGAGGTTGTGGTAGATGTTGACCACCTCGCCTGGTCTACAGGAGGTCGTGGTAGATGTTGACCACCTCGCCTGGTCTACAGGAGGTCGTGGTAGATGTTGACCACCTCGCCTGGTCTACAGGAGGTCGTGGTAGATGTTGTTGACCACCTCGCCTGGTCTACAGGAGGTCGTGGTAGATGTTGACCACCTCGCCTGGTCTACAGGAGGTCGTGGTAGATGTTGACCACCTCGCCTGGTCCACAGGAGGTCGTGGTAGATGTTGACCACCTCGCCTGGTCTACAGGAGGTCGTGGTAGATGTTGACCACCTCGCCTGGTCTACAGGAGGTCGTGGTAGATGTTGACCACCTCGCCTGGTCTACAGGAGGTCGTGGTAGACGTTGACCACCTCGCCTGGTCTACAGGAGGTCGTGGTAGATGTTGACCACCTCGCCTGGTCTACAGGAGGTCGTGGTACTGTGTGTGTCACTGTGTGTGTGTGTCACTGTGTGTGTGTGTCACTGTGTGTGTGTCACTGTGTGTGTGTGTGTGTGTCACTGTGTGTGTGTCACTGTGTGTGTCACTGTGTGTGTGTGTCACTGTGTGTGTGTGTCACTGTGTGTGTGTGTGTCACTGTGTGTGTGTGTGTGTGTCACTGTGTGTGTGTGTGTCACTGTGTGTGTGTGTGTGTCTAGGTGTGTGTGTGTGTGTCACTGTGTGTGTGTGTGTCACTGTGTGTGTGTGTGTCACTGTGTGTGTCACTGTGTGTGTGTGTCACTGTGTGTGTCACTGTGTGTGTCACTGTGTGTGTGTGTGTCACTGTGTGTGTGTGTGTCACTGTGTGTGTGTGTCACTGTGTGTGTGTGTGTCACTGTGTGTGTGTCACTGTGTGTGTGTGTGTCACTGTGTGTGTGTGTCAGTGTGTGTGTCACTGTGTGTGTGTCACTGTGTGTGTGTGTCACTGTGTGTGTGTGTGTCACTGTGTGTGTGTGTCACTGTGTGTGTGTGTCACTGTGTGTGTGTGTGTCACTGTGTGTGTGTCACTGTGTGTGTGTGTCACTGTGTGTGTGTGTCACTGTGTGTGTGTGTCACTGTGTGTGTGTGTGTCACTGTGTGTGTGTGTCAGTGTGTGTGTCACTGTGTGTGTGTCACTGTGTGTGTGTGTCACTGTGTGTGTATGTGTCACTGTGTGTGTGTGTCACTGTGTGTGTGTGTGTCACTGTGTGTGTGTGTGTCACTGTGTGTGTGTCACTGTGTGTGTGTGTCACTGTGTGTGTGTGTCACTGTGTGTGTGTGTCACTGTGTGTGTGTGTCACTGTGTGTGTGTGTGTCACTGTGTGTGTGTCACTGTGTGTGTGTCACTGTGTGTGTGTCACTGTGTGTGTGTGTGTCACTGTGTGTGTGTGTGTCACTGTGTGTGTGTGTCACTGTGTGTGTCACTGTGTGTGTGTGTCACTGTGTGTGTGTCACTGTGTGTGTCACTGTGTGTGTGTGTGTCACTGTGTGTGTGTGTCACTGTGTGTGTGTGTCACTGTGTGTGTGTGTGTGTCACTGTGTGTGTGTGTGTCACTGTGTGTGTGTGTGTCACTGTGTGTGTGTGTCACTGTGTGTGTGTGTGTCACTGTGTGTGTGTGTGTGTCACTGTGTGTGTGTGTGTGTCACTGTGTGTGTGTGTGTGTCACTGTGTGTGTGTGTGTGTCACTGTGTGTGTGTGTGTGTCACTGTGTGTGTGTGTGTCACTGTGTGTGTGTGTGTCACTGTGTGTGTGTGTGTGTGTCACTGTGTGTGTGTCACTGTGTGTGTGTCACTGTGTGTGTGTGTCACTGTGTGTGTGTGTGTCACTGTGTGTGTGTGTCACTGTGTGTGTGTGTCACTGTGTGTGTGTGTGTCACTGTGTGTGTGTCACTGTGTGTGTGTGTCACTGTGTGTGTGTGTCACTGTGTGTGTGTGTCACTGTGTGTGTGTGTGTCACTGTGTGTGTGTGTCAGTGTGTGTGTCACTGTGTGTGTGTCACTGTGTGTGTGTGTCACTGTGTGTGTGTGTCACTGTGTGTGTGTGTGTCACTGTGTGTGTGTGTCACTGTGTGTGTGTGTCACTGTGTGTGTGTGTGTCACTGTGTGTGTGTCACTGTGTGTGTGTGTCACTGTGTGTGTGTGTCACTGTGTGTGTGTGTCACTGTGTGTGTGTGTGTCACTGTGTGTGTGTGTCAGTGTGTGTGTCACTGTGTGTGTGTCACTGTGTGTGTGTGTCACTGTGTGTGTGTGTCACTGTGTGTGTGTGTGTCACTGTGTGTGTGTGTGTCACTGTGTGTGTGTCACTGTGTGTGTGTGTCACTGTGTGTGTGTGTCACTGTGTGTGTGTGTCACTGTGTGTGTGTGTGTCACTGTGTGTGTGTGTCAGTGTGTGTGTCACTGTGTGTGTGTGTCACTGTGTGTGTGTGTCACTGTGTGTGTGTGTGTCACTGTGTGTGTGTGTCACTGTGTGTGTGTGTCACTGTGTGTGTCACTGTGTGTGTGTCACTGTGTGTGTGTCACTGTGTGTGTCACTGTGTGTGTGTGTGTCACTGTGTGTGTGTGTCACTGTGTGTGTGTGTGTGTGTGTCACTGTGTGTGTGTGTGTCACTGTGTGTGTGTGTGTCACTGTGTGTGTGTGTCACTGTGTGTGTGTGTGTCACTGTGTGTGTGTGTGTCACTGTGTGTGTGTGTGTGTCACTGTGTGTGTGTGTGTGTCACTGTGTGTGTGTGTGTGTCACTGTGTGTGTGTGTGTGTCACTGTGTGTGTGTGTGTCACTGTGTGTGTGTGTGTCACTGTGTGTGTGTGTGTGTGTCACTGTGTGTGTGTCACTGTGTGTGTGTCACTGTGTGTGTGTGTGTCACTGTGTGTGTGTGTCACTGTGTGTGTGTGTCACTGTGTGTGTGTGTGTCACTGTGTGTGTGTCACTGTGTGTGTGTGTCACTGTGTGTGTGTGTCACTGTGTGTGTGTGTCACTGTGTGTGTGTGTGTCACTGTGTGTGTGTGTCACTGTGTGTGTGTGTCACTGTGTGTGTGTCACTGTGTGTGTGTGTCACTGTGTGTGTATGTGTCACTGTGTGTGTGTGTCACTGTGTGTGTGTGTGTCACTGTGTGTGTGTGTGTCACTGTGTGTGTGTCACTGTGTGTGTGTGTCACTGTGTGTGTGTGTCACTGTGTGTGTGTGTCACTGTGTGTGTGTGTGTCACTGTGTGTGTGTGTCAGTGTGTGTGTCACTGTGTGTGTGTGTCACTGTGTGTGTGTGTCACTGTGTGTGTGTGTGTCACTGTGTGTGTGTGTCACTGTGTGTGTGTGTCACTGTGTGTGTCACTGTGTGTGTGTGTCACTGTGTGTGTGTCACTGTGTGTGTCACTGTGTGTGTGTGTGTCACTGTGTGTGTGTGTCACTGTGTGTGTGTGTCACTGTGTGTGTGTGTGTGTCACTGTGTGTGTGTGTGTCACTGTGTGTGTGTGTGTCACTGTGTGTGTGTGTCACTGTGTGTGTGTGTGTCACTGTGTGTGTGTGTGTGTCACTGTGTGTGTGTGTGTCACTGTGTGTGTGTGTGTCACTGTGTGTGTGTGTGTGTCACTGTGTGTGTGTGTCACTGTGTGTGTGTGTGTCACTGTGTGTGTGTGTGTCACTGTGTGTGTGTGTGTGTCACTGTGTGTGTGTGTGTGTCACTGTGTGTGTGTGTGTGTCACTGTGTGTGTGTGTGTCACTGTGTGTGTGTGTGTCACTGTGTGTGTGTCACTGTGTGTGTGTCACTGTGTGTGTGTGTCACTGTGTGTGTGTGTGTGTCTAGGTGTGTGCTACACGAGATGCAGACTCTGGGAAAAGAGGTTTGGGGTGCTCGCCTCATCGCCCAGAAGCTGCAGTGCACAACCTGCAACCACCACAACAACCACCACCACCACCAAGCTCATGGTGGTGGTGGTGGTGGAGGTAGTAGTGGAGGTGGTAGTGATGGAGGTGGTGGTGGAGGTGGTGGTGGAGATAATGGTAGTGGTGGTGGTGGAGGTGGTGGTGGAGGTGGTGGTGGTGGAGATAATGGTAGTGGTGGTGGTGGAGGTGGTGGTGGAGGTAGTAGTGGTGGTGGTAGTGGTGGTGGTGGTAGTGGTGGTGGTGGTGGTAGTGGTGGTAGTGGTGGAGCTGGTGGTGGAGCTGGTGGTGGAGCTGGTGGTGGTGGTGGTGGAGGTGGTGTTGGAGGTGGTAGTAGTAGAGGTAGTGGTGGTGGTGGAGGTGGTGGTGGTGGAGCTGGTGGAGGTGGTGGTGGAGCTGGTGGTGGAGGTGGTGGTGGTGGAGCTGGTGGTGGAGCTGGTGGTGGTGGAGCTGGTGGTGGAGCCTGCGTTCCACCAATGCGCTGCTTGCTGTCACTACTGGAGAACGGAAACCCACACGGATACTTCATCGCTACACAGGTGAGTGTAGTGTATAGTGTAGTGTAGTAGTGTATAGTGTAGTAGTGTATAGTGTAGTAGTGTAGTATAGTGTAGTGTAGTAGTGTATAGTGTAGTGTAGTAGTGTAGTGTATAGTGTAGTAGTGTATAGTGTAGTGTATAGTGTAGTGTAGTAGTGTAGTGTATAGTGTAGTAGTGTATAGTGTAGTGTATAGTGTAGTGTAGTAGTGTATAGTGTAGTGTAGTGTATAGTGTAGTGTAGTAGTGTATAGTGTAGTGTATAGTGTAGTGTAGTAGTGTATAGTGTAGTGTAGTGTATAGTGTAGTGTAGTAGTGTATAGTGTAGTGTATAGTGTATAGTGTAGTAGTGTATAGTGTAGTGTATAGTGTAGTGTATAGTGTAGTGTATAGTGTAGTGTATAGTGTAGTGTATAGTGTAGTGTATAGTGTAGTAGTGTATAGTGTATAGTGTAGTGTATAGTGTAGTAGTGTATAGTGTAGTAGTGTGTAGTGTATAGTGTAGTGTATAGTGTAGTGTAGTAGTGTATAGTGTAGTGTAGTAGTGTATAGTGTAGTGTAGTAGTGTATAGTGTAGTAGTGTATAGTGTAGTGTAGTAGTGTATAGTGTAGTGTAGTAGTGTATAGTGTAGTGTAGTAGTGTATAGTGTAGTGTAGTAGTGTATAGTGTAGTAGTGTATAGTGTAGTAGTGTATAGTGTAGTGTAGTAGTGTATAGTGTAGTAGTGTATAGTGTAGTAGTGTATAGTGTAGTAGTGTATAGTGTAGTGTATAGTGTAGTAGTGTATAGTGTAGTGTAGTAGTGTATAGTGTAGTGTAGTAGTGTATAGTGTAGTGTAGTAGTGTATAGTGTAGTAGTGTATAGTGTAGTAGTGTATAGTGTAGTGTAGTAGTGTATAGTGTAGTAGTGTATAGTGTAGTAGTGTATAGTGTAGTAGTGTATAGTGTAGTAGTGTATAGTGTAGTGTATAGTGTAGTAGTGTATAGTGTAGTAGTGTATAGTGTAGTGTAGTAGTGTATAGTGTAGTAGTGTATAGTGTAGTAGTGTATAGTGTAGTGTAGTAGTGTATAGTGTAGTAGTGTATAGTGTAGTGTAGTAGTGTATAGTGTAGTAGTGTATAGTGTAGTAGTGTATAGTGTAGTGTAGTAGTGTATAGTGTAGTAGTGTATAGTGTAGTAGTGTATAGTGTAGTAGTGTATAGTGTAGTAGTGTATAGTGTAGTGTATAGTGTAGTAGTGTATAGTGTAGTAGTGTATAGTGTAGTGTAGTAGTGTATAGTGTAGTAGTGTATAGTGTAGTAGTGTATAGTGTAGTAGTGTATAGTGTAGTAGTGTATAGTGTAGTAGTGTATAGTGTAATAGTGTAGTAGTGTATAGTGTAGTAGTGTATAGTGTAGTAGTGTATAGTGTAGTAGTGTATAGTGTAGTAGTGTATAGTGTAGTAGTGTATAGTGTAGTAGTGTATAGTGTAGTAGTGTATAGTGTAGTAGTGTATAGTGTAGTAGTGTATAGTGTAGTAGTGTATAGTGTAGTAGTGTATAGTGTAGTAGTGTAGTGTAGTAGTGTATAGTGTAGTAGTGTATAGTGTAGTAGTGTATAGTGTAGTAGTGTATAGTGTAGTGTATAGTGTAGTAGTGTATAGTGTAGTGTAGTAGTGTATAGTGTAGTAGTGTATAGTGTAGTAGTGTATAGTGTAGTAGTGTATAGTGTAGTAGTGTATAGTGTAGTAGTGTATAGTGTAGTGTAGTAGTGTATAGTGTAGTGTAGTAGTGTATAGTGTAGTAGTGTATAGTGTAGTAGTGTATAGTGTAGTAGTGTATAGTGTAGTAGTGTATAGTGTAGTAGTGTATAGTGTAGTGTAGTAGTGTATAGTGTAGTAGTGTATAGTGTAGTAGTGTATAGTGTAGTAGTGTATAGTGTAGTAGTGTATAGTGTAGTAGTGTATAGTGTAGTGTAGTAGTGTATAGTGTAGTAGTGTATAGTGTAGTAGTGTATAGTGTAGTAGTGTATAGTGTAGTAGTGTATAGTGTAGTAGTGTATAGTGTAGTAGTGTATAGTGTAGTAGTGTAGTAGTGTATAGTGTATAGTGTAGTAGTGTATAGTGTAGTAGTGTATAGTGTAGTAGTGTATAGTGTAGTAGTGTATAGTGTAGTAGTGTATAGTGTAGTAGTGTATAGTGTAGTAGTGTATAGTGTAGTAGTGTATAGTGTAGTAGTGTATAGTGTAGAGTGTAGTAGTGTATAGTGTAGTAGTGTATAGTGTAGTAGTGTATAGTGTAGTAGTGTAGTAGTGTATAGTGTAGTAGTGTATAGTGTAGTAGTGTATAGTGTAGTAGTGTAGTAGTGTATAGTGTAGTAGTGTATAGTGTAGTAGTGTATAGTGTAGTAGTGTATAGTGTAGTAGTGTATAGTGTATAGTGTAGTAGTGTATAGTGTAGTAGTGTATAGTGTAGTGTATAGTGTAGTAGTGTATAGTGTAGTGTAGTAGTATAGTGTAGTAGTGTATAGTGTAGTGTAGTAGTGTATAGTGTAGTGTGTAGTGTAGTAGTGTATAGTGTAGTGTAGTAGTATAGTGTAGTAGTGTATAGTGTAGTAGTGTATAGTGTAGTAGTGTATAGTGTAGTAGTGTATGGTGTAGTAGTGTAGAGTGTAGTAGTGTATAGTGTGTAGTGTATAGTGTGTAGTGTAGTGTATAGTGTAGTAGTGTATAGTATAGTAGTGTATAATGTAGTATATAGTAGTGTATAGTGTAGTATAGTAGTGTAGTAGTGTATAGTGTATAGTGTAGTAGTGTATAGTGTAGTGTAATCTACAATATTATCGTCACCCACCAGGACCCCGAACTCACTTTCCGTGTCCGTCGCCTCGACCCGGCGCCTCTCCTCTACATCGTACGAAACACGGTGGTACTGGAAAAGCCTCGCTCCCTCACCGCCACCGCCACCACCACCGCCGCCACCACCGCCACCACCGCCACCACCACCGGCTTGTCCCGGCAAAGGCTCCCGGCAAAGACGGCAAACCCCGTGGCAACCAGCGGCAACCCCGTCACCGGTTCTGCCGCGGTGCAAGGAGTCAAACGGAGGAGGAGGATGGGTGGTGGTCCCAATCCACTCAGCTGTCTGAAGAAGAAAAAAAAGGTTGTGGCTGGTGGCGGTGGTGGCGGTGGTGGTGGTGGCGGCGGTGGTGGTGGTGGTGGTGGTGGTGGCTGGTGGCGGTGGTGGCGGTGATACGAGTGGGAGGAGGAGAAAGAGGGGGAGGAGGAAATCACCAGGAGGAGAATGAGGAGCCAGGAGGAGGAATGGTGGTGGCGGTGGTGGTGGTGGCGGTGGCGGTGGTGGTGGTGGCGGTGGCGGCGGCGGTGATGGTGGTGGTGGTGGTGGCGGTGGTGGTGGTGGTGGTGGTGGGGGTGGGGGTGGCGGTGGTGACAGAGACTCACAGACACCCACAGAGACTCACAGAGACACAGACACACACACAGAGAGACTCACAGAGACATAGACACACACAGAGAGACTCACAGAGACAGAGACACACAGAGACACAGACACACACACAGAGACTCACAGAGACATAGACACACACACAGAGACTCACAGAGACACAGACACACACACAGAGACTCACAGAGACATGAGACACACACACAGAGAGACTCACAGAGACATAGACACACACACAGAGACCTCACAGAGACACAGACACCCACAGAGACAGAGACACACAGAGACATAGACACACAGAGACATAGACACACACACAGAGACACACAGAGACACAGACACCCACAGAGACAGAGACACACAGAGACATAGACACACACAGAGACTCACAGAGACATAGACACACACACAGAGACTCACAGAGACATAGACACACACACAGAGAGACTCACAGAGACACAGACACACACACAGAGACTCACAGAGACACAGACACACACACAGAGACTCACAGAGACATAGACACACACACAGAGACTCACAGAGACATAGACACACACACAGAGAGACTCACAGAGACACAGACACACACACAGAGACTCACAGAGACACAGACACCCACAGAGACAGAGACACACAGAGACAGAGACACAACAGAGACAGAGACACACAGAGACATAGACACACACACAGAGAGACTCACAGAGACACAGACACACACACAGAGAGACTCACAGAGACACAGACACCCACAGAGACAGAGACACACAGAGACAGAGACACACAGAGACAGAGACACACAGAGACATAGACACACACACAGAGAGACTCACAGAGACACAGACACACACACAGAGAGACTCACAGAGACACAGACACACACACAGAGAGACTCACAGAGACACAGACACCCACAGAGACAGAGACACACAGAGACAGAGACACACAGAGACATAGACACACACACAGAGACTCACAGAGACACAGACACACACACAGAGACCCACAGAGACATAGACACACACACAGAGACTCACAGAGACTAACAGAGACTCACAGAGACCCACAGAGACTCACAGAGACTCACAGAGACACACAGAGACCCACAGAGACTCACAGAGACTCACAGAGACCCACAGAGACTCACAAAGACCCACAGAGACCCACAGAGACACACAGAGACACACAGAGACACACAGAGACTCACAGAGACCCACAGAGACCCACAGAGACACACAGAGACACACAGAGACCCACAGAGACTCACAGAGACTCACAGAGACCCACAGAGACCCACAGAGACCCACAGAGACCCACAGAGACTCACAGAGACTCACAGAGACCACAGAGACTCACAGAGACCCACAGAGACCCACAGAGACTCACAGAGACACACAGACAGTCTTGGAGTAAACCTGGCAAAGCAGTTGCGAGTAGCAGCAGTAACGTCATCAACAGCGAGTGAGTGGGTGGGTGAGTGAGTGGGTGAGGTGAGTGGGTGAGTGAGTGGGTGAGTGAGTGAGTGAGTGGGTGAGTGAGTGGGTGAGTGAGTGAGTGGGTGAGTGAGTGAGTGGGTGAGTGAGTGAGTGAGTGAGTGAGTGGGTGGGTGAGTGAGTGGGTGAGTGAGTGGGTGAGTGAGTGGGTGAGTGAGTGAGTGAGGTGGGTGAGTGAGTGAGTGAGTGAGTGGTGAGTGAGTGGGGTGAGTGAGTGGGTGGGTGGGTGAGTGAGTGAGTGAGCGAAGTGAGTGAGTGAGTGGGTGAGTGGGTGAGTGAGTGAGTGAGTGGGTGAGTGAGTGGGTGAGTAGGTGAGTGAGTGAGTGGGGTGAGTGAGTGGGTGAGTGAGTGGGTGGGTGGGTTGGTGGGTGAGTGAGTGAGTGGGTGGGTGGGTGGGTTGGTGGGTGATGAGTGAGTGGGTGGGTGGGTGGGTGAGTGAGTGGGTGAGTGGGTGGGTGGGTGAGTGGGTGAGTGAGTGAGTGGGTGGGTGAGTGGGTGAGTGGGTGGGTGGGTGAGTGGGTGAGTGAGTGAGTGGGTGGGTGGGTGGGTGGGTGGGTGAGTGAGTGGGTGGGTGGGTGGGTGGGTGAGTGAGTGGGTGGGTGGGTGGGTGGGTGAGTGAGTGGGTGGGTGGGTGAGTGGGTGAGTGGGTGGGTGGGTGGGTGGGTGAGTGAGTGGGTGGGTGGGTGGGTGAGTGGGTGGGTGAGTGGGTGGGTGGGTGAGTGGGTGGGTGAGTGGGTGGGTGGGTGAGTGGGTGAGTGAGTGGGTGAGTGAGTGGGTGACTGAGTGAGTGACTGACTGACTGAGTGAGTGTGTGAGTGGGTGTGTGAGTGGGTGAGTGAGTGGGTGGGTGAGTGAAGTGAGTGACTGACTGACTGAGTGAGTGAGTGTGTGAGTGGGTGGTGGGTGGGTGGGTGAGTGTGTGAGTGGGTGGGTGGGTGAGTGAGTGAGTGAGTGACTGACTGACTGACTGAGTGAGTGTGTGACTGAGTGAGTGACTGACTAAGTGAGTGACTGACTGACTGAGTGAGTGGGTGAGTGAGTGGGTGAGTGAGTGAGTGACTGAGTGAGTGAGTGAGTGTGTGAGTGGGTGGGTGAGTGAGTGACTGACTGACTGAGTGACTGAGTGAGTGAGTGACTGACTGACTGACTGAGTGAGTGAGTGGGTGGGTGAGTGAGGGATGGATGGAGAGAGAGGGGAGAGAGAGAAACACAACGAGGTGGACATGTGGTGTTTCTGTGCTGAGTGACATTACGACGCCATCTTGAATGCCCCCACCCCTCCCCCCTCCCTCCCCCAGCCACGTGACAATAAACTATGACGTCAACGAGCACGTGACCAACGTCTGTCTTGCCACGTGGGTGAGTGTCGTGTGGGTGGGTGGTGAGTGAGTGGGTGAGTGGGTGAGTGTCGTGTGGGTGGGTGGGTGGGTGAGTGGGTGGGTGAGTGAGTGGGTGGGTGAGTGAGTGGGTGGGTGGGTTGGTGGGTGAGTGAGTGAGTGAGTGGGTGAGTGGGTGGGTGAGTGGGTGGGTGAGTGGGTGGGTGGGTGGGTGAGTGAGTGGGTGAGTGGATAAGTGGGTGGGGTGAGTGGGTGGGTGGATGGGTGAGTGGGTGGGTGGGTGAGTGGGTGGGTGGGTGAGTGGGTGGGTGAGTGGGTGGGTGGGTGAGTGAGTGGTGAGTGGGTGGGTGGGTGAGTGAGTGGGTGAGTGAGTGAGTGGGTGAGTGAGTGTGTGAGTGTGTGAGTGGGTGGGTGGGTGGGTGAGTGAGTGGGTGAGTGAGTGGGTGAGTGAGTGGGTGAGTGGGTGTGTGGGTGAGTGGGTAGGTGAGTGAATGAATGGGTGAGTGTGTGGGTGGGTAGGTGAGTGAGTGTGTGAGTGAGTGAGTGAGTGGGTGGTGGGTGAGTGGGTGAGTGTGTGAGTGGGTGAGTGAGTGGGTGACTGAGTGAGTGACTGACTGACTGAGTGAGTGTGTGAGTGAGTGGGTGGGTGGGCGAGTGAGTGACTGACTGAGTGAGTGAGTGAGTGACTGACTGAGTGAGTGAGTGGGTGAGTGAGGGATGGATGGAGAGAGAGAAACACGAGGTGGACATGTGGTGTTTCTGTGCTGAGTGACATCACGACGCCATCTTGAATGCCCCAACCCCTCCCCCCTCCCTCCCCAGCCACGTGACAATAAACTATGACGTCAACGAGCACGTGATCAACGTCTGTCTTGCCACGTGGGTGAGTGTCGTGTGGGTGGGTGGGTGAGTGGGTGGGTGAGTGGATAAGTGGGTGGGTGAGTGGGTGGGTGGGTGGGTGAGTGGGTGAGTGGGTGGGTGGGTGAGTGAGTGGGTGGGTGGGTGAGTGGGTGAGTGAGTGAGTGGGTGGTGGGTGGGGTGAGTGGGTGGGTGAGTGAGTGGGTGAGTGGGTGGGTGGGTGGGTGAGTGGGTGGGTGGGTGAGTGAGTGGTGGGTGAGTGGGTGGGTGAGTGGGTGAGTGAGTGAGTGGGTGGGTGGGTGAGTGAGTGGGTGGGTGGGTGAGTGGGTGAGTGAGTGAGTGGGTGGGTGGGTGGGTGAGTGGGTGGGTGGGTGAGTGGGTGGGTGAGTGGGTGGGTGGGTGAGTGAGTGGGTGGGTGAGTGGGTGGGTGGGTGGATGGGTGAGTGGGTGGGTGAGTGGGTGGGTGGTGGGTGAGTGAGTGTGGGTGGGTGGGTGAGTGAGTGAGTGGGTGAGTGGGTGGGTGGGTGGGTGAGTGGGTGGGTGAGTGGGTGGGTGAGTGAGTGGGTGGGTAAGTGGGTGGGTGGGTGGATGGGTGAGTGGGTGGGTGAGTGGGTGGGTGAGTGAGTGAGTGGGTGAGTGAGTGAGTGAGTGAGTGAGTGGGTGGGTGAGTGAGTGGGTGGGTGGGTGAGTGAGTGGGTGGGTGGGTGGGTGGGTGAGTGGGTGGGTGAGTGGGTGGGTGAGTGAGTGAGTGGGTGGGTGGGTGAGTGAGTGGGTGGGTGGGTTGGTGGGTGAGGTGAGTGAGTGAGTGAGTGGGTGAGTGGGTGGGTGAGTGGGTGGGTGGGTGAGTGGGTGGGTGAGTGAGTGGGTGGGTGGGTGGGTGAGTGAGTGGGTGAGTGGGTAAGTGGGTGGGTGAGTGAGTG
>NW_027621231.1:0-14309 GCF_964198595.1 Lampetra fluviatilis
ACTCACTCACTAACCCACTCACCCACTCACTCACTCACTCACCCACTCACTAACCCACCCACTCACTCACTCACTCACCCACTCACCCACTCACTCACTCACTCACCCACTCACTCACTAATCCACCAATTCACAGTGTTTCTCTGTGTGTGTGTCTCCGTGTGTCTCTGTAAATGAGTGTGTCTGTGTGTGTGTCTGTGTGTGTGTCTCTGTGTGTCTGTGTGTGTGTGTGTGTCTGTGTGTGTGTGTGTGTCTGTGTCTCTGTGTGTGTGTCTGTGTGTGTGTGTCTGTGTGTGTGTGTGTCTGTGTGTGTGTCTGTGTGTGTGTGTCTCTGTGTGTGTGTGTGCACCTGGTCTGGAGTGATTGGAAGGCATGGGCCAGATCAGCTCAATAACAACGGTAGGAGGCTGCTAGATTTCTGTGCAGCCCATGGGCTTGTAATTACCAACACGCTCTTCCGGCATCGGCGCATCCACACAACATCATGGATGCACGCCGGGTCCAAGCAAGAACATCTGCTGGACTACGTAGTGACGGACCAGCGGATGCGAGCCCATGTCCTTGACACCAGGACCTACCGTGGAGCTGATCTGCCCTCTGACCATCGACTAGTCATCTGTAAGATGCGCCTGCCATTCTTCCACTCCGGTGGTGGGTGTACACCCAGGATCCCATTCCAACCAAAAGTGACCTGGTCTCAGTTAGCTGATGAAAGTTGCAAGCGAGAATTTCATCATCGCTTGCAGCTGGGGTTGGCATCGTCCCCCACTCCACCTGATGTCGAGGGTAAATGGGCGAGGTTTAAGACTGACTCATGCAGCTGCAATGGCTGCTTTGGGTACGCGGTCCAGACCTCCCCGGGAACCCTGGCTGACGGAGGAGGTGTTCAGGTTAATTGAGAAAAAGCGACAGGCCCACTCTCATCGCCTACAGCATCCCACGTCAGAGAATGAGGAGGTTTACCGCAGTCTTCGCTCGGAGGTTCGGAGAGCCGTGAGGCGCTGTAAGGATGGGTGGTGGTCGCGGGTTGCTGAGGAGATGGAGTCTGCCTCAGTGGCCCGCGATCACAAATCACTATTTAACTCCATCAAAAAAGTAACCTGCAGCGCCACACCTATTACCATCATTAGAGGAAAAAACGGTGATCCAATCTCCGACCCCCAGGAACAGGTTTGCAGATTTGCTGAGCATTTCTGTGAGGTCCTGGGGGAGGGAAAATCTCTCAGCCAGGAAAACATCATGGCACAAAGTGGGGATAACCCTGCTGAGGCTGCGGTGCCTCAAATATTGGAAGAGGTCACCCCCTGTGAGTGGCTGGCTGAGGTACCGGCTGTTGAGGAAGTACTGAGGGCGATCCGGAGTCTGAGACCAGGGAAGGCACCGGGCAGAGATGATCTCCCAGGCGAAATGCTGAGGGAGGGTGGCGTTTGTGCACAGACTGCCCTATATGACATCATAACAACAGTCTGGACCACTGGACGGGTTCCGCAGGACTGGAAGGATGCCCTGGTGGTCCCCCTCTTTAAGAAGGGGGACCGTACCGACTGTAACAACTACAGGGGCATCTCACTCCTCAGTGTGCCGGGTAAGGTCCTGGCAAGGATTATTCAACATCGCCTTGCTAGACACTCTAAGGAGAGGCTTGCGGAGCCCCAATGTGGTTTCAGGAAAGGGCGGTCCTGCACAGATGCCATATTTTCTGTCCGTCTGCTACAGCAGAGGTGTAGGGAATTCCAAAAAGACCTACATCTCTGCTTTATTGACCTGGTCAAGGCCTATGATACCATCAGTAGGACTGGGCTCTGGGTTGTTCTTCGTGCTTTCGGAGTCCCTGACCCTCTGCTCACGATCATTAAGGACCTTCATGATGGTGAGCGGGCCCGGGTAAAACTACGTGGCCGGGAGTCGGAGCCTTTCCCTGTACACCTTGGGGTGCGACAGGGATGTCCTCTGGCTCCCACATTATTTAACATCTATTTCGACTGCGTAGTTCGTGAAGCCTTCAATAGCTGTACCGGGGGAATTACCATTTGGTACAGATACAATGGGAGGCTGATCGATGCCCGGGTGCGATCAAGGGATGGCTCCCTATTGGTCAACCACGTTATGTATGCCGATGATTTGGTAATAGCTGCTCATTCAGAAGAGGAGTTGGAGACGCTGCTGCTGAGACTGGAGCGTGCCACTAAGAGGTGGGGCCTTACCATCAACCCCACCAAAACTAAGCACCTGCCTGGGTATTTTGTACCATCGGACACTCCGCCCCCACAACTCCCAATCGGTGATGGGGCAGTTGTGGAGAGAGTGGAGAGTTTCCCACTTACCTGGGCAGTGTGCTCATGACCGGCTCCAGTTTATCAGCAGAGGTCTCACTCCGAATCAGTCGAGCGGCAATATCTTTTCATCGGTTGCGTAACGCTGTGTGGAAGCTACCTGGTCTGTCGCTCCGCACGAAGCTTCAGGTCTTCTCGGCCACGGTCATTCCCTCCCTTCTCTATGCTTGCGAAACGTGGACCCCCCTAGTGGAGCATCTTCGCCGGTTGGAAACATTTAGGCTGGCCTGCCTACGATCCATCCTGGGTTTAACCAGGCTGGATTGTGTGAGGAGCTCACAAGTCCTTGAAAGATCTGGGCAAAGTCCCATCAGTGAGCTCCTCCGGCAGGCAAGGCTGCGTTGGCTGGGTCATGTAGCCCGCATGCCCAGCCACCGCATGCCTAAACAGCTTTTGTTCGGCCGGATCGAGGGGGCTAAACGGGCGCGGCACGGGCTAGAGAAGAGATGGAGTGATGTGGTACAGGAGGACGTGGAGCTGAGTGGACTTGCCGATGACTGGTACCAGCGGTGTCAAGATCGGCCTCAGTGGAGGAGGCTCGTGAAGGACGCTGCTACTGGGCAGTTGGAGGCAGTCGCCCTCCAACAACAACGGAGGGCGGAGGAGCGACGCTCACAACAACGAGCGGAGCGCCGGGTGGCTAAAGCACAGCAAGTTGGCACAGTAGGGGGCACAGGTGGTGCATCAGCCAGTCATCTCGGTCATCTCGGTCAGTCGACCCGTGGCACCTGGGTCTGCCCCGTGACCTCCTGCCAGCGGGCGTTCGACACTTCACGTGGCCTCAAGGTGCACATGGCCTGGCACAAGCGTCGTGGTGACGTCACCGCCACTTAGTGGCGAATGGCGGTTGTTGTTGTGTGTGTCTGTGTGTGTATGTGTGTGTGTGTCTGTGTGTGTGTCTGTGTGTGTCTGTGTGTGTGTGTGTCTCTGTGTGTGTGTCTGTGTGTGTGTGTCTGTGTGTGTGTCTGTGTGTGTGTCTGTGTGTCTGTGTGTGTGTGTGTCTGTGTGTGTGTGTGTCTGTGTGTGTGTCTGTGTGTGTGTGTCTCTGTGTGTGTGTGTGTCTGTGTGTGTGTGTCTGTGTGTGTGTCTGTGTGTGTGTCTCTGTGTGTGTGTGTGTCTCTGTGTGTGTCTGTGTGTGTGTGTCTCTGTGTGTGTGTAGCGATGTGGGAGTGGGTGATGCGTTACACCGTCAACTTGCTGTTGAGATGGAACCTCGCAAGAGACGACAGAGATGGTGACGAAGGTGATGGTGGTGATGATGGTGGTGATGGTGGTGGTGATGGTGGTGGTGGTGATGTTGGTGATGGTGGTGATGGTGGTGATGGTGGTTGTGGTGATGGTGGTGGTGATGGTGATGGTGGTGGTGATGGTGGTGATGGTGGTGATGGTGGTGGTGATGGTGGTGGTGATGGTGATGGTGGTGGTGATGGTGGTGGTGATGGTGGTGATGGTGGTGATGGTGTTGATGGTGGTGATGGTGGTGATGGTGTTGATGGTGATGATGATGGTGGTGATGGTGGTGATGATGGTGGTGATAGTGGTGGTGATGATGGTGGTGATGGTGGTGGTGATGATGGTGATGGTGGTGATGGTGGTGATGATGGTGGTGATAGTGGTGGTGATGATGGTGGTGATGGTGGTGGTGGTGATGGTGGTGATGGTGGTGATGGTGGTGATGGTGATGATGATGGTGGTGATGGTGGTGGTGATGGTGGTGATGGTGGTGATGGTGGTGATGGTGGTGATGGTGGTGGTGATGGTGATGGTGGTGATGGTGGTGATGATGGTGGTGATGGTGGTGGTGATGATGGTGGTGGTGGTGATGGTGGTGATGGTGGTGATGGTGGTGGTGATGGTGATGGTGGTGATGGTGGTGATGATGGTGGTGATGGTGGTGATGGTGGTGATGGTGGTGGTGATGGTGGTGATGGTGGTGGTGATGGTGGTGATGGTGGTGATGTTGGTGGTGATGGTGGTGGTGATGGTGATGGTGGTGATGGTGGTGGTGATGGTGGTGGTGGTGGTGGTGATGGTGGTGGTGATGATGGTGGTGATGGTGATGGTGGTGATGGTGGTGATGGTGGTGGTGATGGTGATGGTGGTGATGGTGGTGATGGTGGTGATGGTGGTGGTGATGATGGTGGTGATGGTGGTGGTGATGATGATGGTGGTGGTGATGGTGGTGATGGTGGTGATGGTGTTGATGGTGGTGATGGTGGTGATGATGATGATGGTGGTGATGGTGGTGATGGTGGTGATGGTGGTGATGGTGGTGGGGGTGGTGGTGATGGTGGTGGTGGTGATGGTGGTGATGGTGGTGGTGATGGTGATGGTGGTGGTGATGGTGGTGGTGATGGTGGTGATGGTGGTGATGGTGGTGATGGTGGTGGTGATGGTGGTGGTGATGGTGATGGTGGTGGTGATGGTGGTGGTGATGGTGGTGATGGTGGTGATGGTGTTGATGGTGGTGATGGTGGTGATGGTGTTGATGGTGATGATGATGATGATGGTGGTGATGGTGGTGATGGTGGTGATGGTGTTGATGGTGGTGGTGGTGGTGGTGGTGATGGTGGTGATGGTGGTGATGGTGGTGATGGTGGTGATGTTGGTGGTGATGGTGGTGGTGGTGGTGATGGTGGTGGTGATGATGGTGGTGATGGTGATGGTGATGATGGTGGTGATGGTGGTGGTGATGGTGATGGTGGTGATGGTGGTGATGGTGGTGGTGATGGTGGTGATGGTGGTGATGGTGGTGGTGATGGTGATGGTGGTGATGGTGGTGATGATGGTGGTGATGGTGGTGATGGTGGTGATGGTGGTGGTGATGGTGGTGATGTTGGTGGTGATGATGGTGGTGGTGATGGTGATGGTGGTGATGGTGGTGGTGGTGGTGGTGATGGTGGTGGTGATGGTGGTGGTGGTGATGGTGGTGGTGATGGTGGTGGTGGTGGTGGTGGTGATGGTGATGGTGGTGGTGATGGTGGTGATGGTGGTGATGTTGGTGGTGATGGTGGTGGTGATGGTGATGGTGGTGATGGTGGTGGTGATGGTGGTGGTGATGATGGTGGTGGTGGTGATGGTGGTGATGGTGGTGATGGTGGTGATGGTGGTGGTGATGATGGTGATGATGGTGATGGTGGTGGTGATGGTGGTGATGGTGGTGGTGGTGATGGTGGTGATGTTGGTGGTGATGGTGGTGGTGATGGTGATGGTGGTGATGATGGTGGTGATGGTGGTGGTGATGGTGATGGTGGTGATGGTGATGGTGGTGATGGTGGTGGTGATGGTGATGGTGGTGATGGTGGTGATGGTGGTGATGGTGGTGGTGACGTTGGTGGTGATGGTGGTGGTGGTGGTGATGGTGGTGATGGTGGTGATGTTGGTGGTGATGGTGGTGATGGTGGTGGTGGTGATGTTGGTGGTGATGGTGGTGATGGTGGTGGTGGTGATGTTGGTGGTGATGGTGGTGGTGGTGATGATGGTGATGATGGTGATGTTGGTGGTGATGATGGTGATGTTGGTGGTGATGGTGATGTTGGTGGTGATGATGGTGATGGTGGTGATGTTGGTGGTGATGGTGGTGGTGATGGTGGTGATGGTGATGGTGGTGATGGTGGTGATGGTGGTGATGGTGGTGGTGATGGTGGTGATGGTGGTGGTGATGATGGTGATGGTGGTGATGGTGGTGGTGATGGTGGTGATGGTGGTGATGATGGAGGTGGTGGTGGTGGTGGTGATGATGGTGATGATGATGGTGGTGATGATGGTGATGTTGGTGGTGGTGATGGTGATGGTGGTGGTGATGGTGGTGGTGATGATGGTGATGTTGGTGGTGGTGATGGTGATGGTGGTGGTGATGGTGGTGGTGATGTTGGTGGTGGTGATGGTGGTGGTGATGGTGGTGATGGTAGACGGTCAACACTGTCGTGTACAGTGCTGTGGGGGGAGTGCCAATGCCTCATTGGCCTCTCCCCTCATGGCGTCTGTGACCACCACAGCGGCTAACCGGGGGCTCTGGACGGGTGCGATGGGCTGGTAACCCCTCCACCTTCAATGAATTACCACCAAACCACGACTGAAATATCTAATTAATACGCTTGTGCCGGAGGCCCCCCGGGGGACAGGCGTCTGTGACGTCTCCTGGCCAAACCCCAATTTGGCGGAGCCAGGAGATTGAATCTTCACCCTCGGGGCTCCTCCAGAAACAACGAAAAGCCACTTCGTGTGGCCACGTGGAATGTTCGAACGCTCGTTGCGGAGGAGGAGAGGCTGCCACTCCTCTGTCGGGAGCTGGACCGGTACCGCCTGGATCTCTGTGGTGTTCAGGAGGTCCGGTGGACCGGTTCTTGTGGATGTAGATTAAGAGGAGAGGCTGCCTCTCCTCTGTCGGGAGCTGGACCGGTACCGCCTGGATCTCTGTGGCATTCAGGAGGTCCGGTGGACCGGCTCTGGCTCCTGCCACCATTAGGGGTGGACGGTTCTCTACTCGGGGCAGGAGACTGCCAAACAACAGGGAGTGGCTCTTCTTCTGAACAAAAGAATGAAGGGGGCGTGGGAGCGTGGCGGTGAGGTGTGGGAAGCTGTAAGCCCCAGGCTACTTTGGGCTCGCCTTCCCATCAACCGGAGGCGAGGAGTGGTGGTCGTGGTTACTTATGCCCCCACTGAAGATGAACATCCGTGGAGGGATGCAGGCAAGGCCGATGAGTCAGATGCCTTCTATGACCTCCTGTCACAGGTGCTGGCTAAAGTGGCCACTCGGGATAGAGTCATCTTGTTGGGTGACTTCAATGCCCGAGTTGGTCATGATGCTGGCACCTGGTCTGGAGTGATTGGAAGGCATGGGCCAGATCAGCTCAATAACAACGGACCAGCGGATGCGAGCCCATGTCCTTGACACCAGGACCTACCGTTGAGGAAGTACTGAAGGCGATCCAGAGTCTGAGACCAAAAAAGGCACCGGGCAGAGATGATTTCCCAAGCCAAAATGCTGAGGGAGGGTGGCGTTTGTGCACAGACTGCCCTATATGACATCTTAACAACAGTCTGGGCCACTGGACGGGTTCCGCAGGACTGGAAGGATGCCCTGGTGGTCCCCCTCTTTAAGAAGGGGGACCGCACAGACTGTAACAACTACAGGGGCATCTCACTCCTCAGTGTGAGGCCGGGAAAGGTCCTGGCAAGGATTATTCAACATCGCCTTGCCAGGCACGCTGAGGAGAGGCTTGCGGAGCCCCAATGCGGTTTCAGGAAAGGGCGGTCCTGCACAGATGCCATGTTTTCTGACCGTTTGCTACAGCAGAGGTGTAGGGAATTCCAACAAGACCTACATCTCTGCTTTATTGACCTGGTCAAGGCCTATGATACCATCAGTAGGCCTGGGCTCTGGGTTGTTCTTCGTGCTTTCGGAGTCCCTGACCCTCTGCTCACGATCATTAAGGACCTTCATGATGGTGAGCGGGCCCGGGTAAAACTACGTGGCCGGGAGTCGGAGCCATTCCCTGTACACCTTGGGGTGCGACAGGGATGTCCTCTGGCTCCCACATTATTTAACATCTATTTCGACTGCGTAGTTCGTGAAGCCTTCAATAGCTGTACCGGGGGAATTGCCATTTGGTACAGATAGAATGGGAGGCTGATCGATGCCCGGGTGCGATCAAGGGATGGCTCCCTATTGCTCAAACCACGTTATGTATGCCGATGATTTGGTAATAGCTGCTCATTCAGAGGAGGAGTTGGAGACGCTGCTGCTGAACCTGGAGCGTGCCACTAAGAGGTGGGGCCTTACCATCAGCCCCACCAAAACTAAGCACCTGCCTGGGTATTTTGTACCATCGGACACTCCACTTGTGGAGAGAGTGGAGAGTTTCCCATACCTGGGCAGTGTGCTCATGACCGGCTCCAGTTTATCAGCAGAGGTCTCACTCCGAATCAGTCGAGCGGCAATATCTTTTCATCGGTTGCGTGACGCTGCTGTGTGGAAGCTACCTGGTCTGTCGCTCCGCACGAAGATTCAGGTCTTCTCGGCCACGGTCATTCCCTCCCTTCTCTACGCTTGCGAAACGTGGCCCCCCCTAATGGAACATCTTCACACCAGACACACACACGGACAAACACACATAGACACACACAGAGACACACACACAGAGACACACACACAGACACACACAGACACACACACACACTACACACAGAGACACACACACACACACAGACACACACACACAGACACACACACACAGACACACACACAGACACACACACAGACACACACACACACACAGACACACACAGACACACACTACACACACAGACACACACACACACAGACACACACACAGACACACACACAGACACACACACACACAGACACAGACACACACACACAGACACACAAACACACAGACACACACACACAGACACACACACACAGACACACACACACAGACACACACACACACACAGACACACACAGACACACACACACAGACACACACAGACACACACACACACAGACACACACAGACACACACAGACACACACACACACAGACACACAGACACACACAGACACACACACACACAGACACACACAGACACACACACACACAGACACACAGACACACACACACACACACACACACAGACACACACAGACACACACAGACACACACACACAGACACACACAGACACACACACACACAGACACACACAGACACACACAGACACACACACACACAGACACACAGACACACACAGACACACACACAGACGTGAATAGAGGAGTGCGCTAATCGCTGGCCCACCGCTCTCTCCCCACTCTCCCCCCACACTCCCCCCACTCTCCCCCCACTCTCTCCCCACTCTCCCCCCACTCTCTCCCCACTCTCTCCCCACTCTCCCGTTCCCTCTCCCCTATCACCATCAATCTCTCTCCCATTCCGCCTCCTGCTTCTCTCCGATTACCTTTCTCCCCTCTCCCCCCTCTCCCTCTCTCCCCACTCTCCCCCCACTCTCCCTCCACTCTCCCTCCACTCTCTCTCTCTCCCCACTCTCTCCCCACTCTCCCCCCCCTCTCCCCACACTCTCTCCCCACTCTCTCCCCACTCTCCCCCCACTCTCCCCCCACTCTCCCTCCACTCTCTCTCTCTCCCCTCTCCCCTCACTCTCTCCCCACTCTCCCCCCCACTCTCCCTCCACTCTCTCTCTCTCCCCTCTCCCCCCACTCTCCCCCCACTCTCCCCCCACTCTCTCCCCACTCTCCCCACCTCTCTCTCTCCCCTCTCCCCTCTCCCCTCACTCTCTCCCCACTCTCCCCCCACTCTCCCTCCACTCTCTCTCTCTCCCCTCTCCCCCCACTCTCCCCCCACTCTCCCCCCACTCTCTCCCCACTCTCCCCCCACTCTCCCTCCACTCTCTCTCTCTCCCCTCTCCCCCCACTCTCTCCCCACTCTCTCCCCACTCTCCCCCCACTCTCCCCCCACACTCCCTCCACTCTCCCTCCACTCTCCCCCCACTCTCCCCCCCACTTTCTCCCCACTCTCCCCCCACTCTCTCCCCACTCTCTCCCCACTCTCCCCCCACTCTCCCCCACTCTCCCCACTCTCTCCCCACTCTCTCCCCACTCTCTCCCCACTCTCTCCCCACTCTCCCCCCACTCTCCCCCCCACTCTCTCCCCCACTCTCCCCCCACTCTCCCCACTCTCCCCACTCTCTCCCCACTCTCTCCCCACTCTCTCTCCACTCTCCCCCCACTCTCCCCCCACACTCCCCTCCCCCACTCTCCCCCACTCTCACCCCCACTCTCTCCCCACTCTCCCCCCACTCTCCCCACACTCCCCCACTCTCCCCCACTCTCTCCCCACTCTCTCCCCACTCACTCCCCACTCTCTCCCCACTCTCTCCCCACACTCTCTCCCCCACTCTCTCCCCACTCTCTCCCCACTCTCCCCCACTCTCTCTCCACTCTCCCCCCACTCTCCCCCCACTCTCTCCCCACTCTCCCCCCACTCTCCCCCCACTCTCCCCCACTCTCCCCTCACTCCCCACTCTCCCCCCACTCTCTCCCCACACTCTCCCCACTCTCCCCCCACTCTCCCCCCACACTCCCCCCACTCTCTCCCCACTCTCCCCCCACTCTCCCCTCTCTCCCCACTCTCCCCCCACTCTCTCCCCACTCTCCCCCCACTCTCTCCCCACTCTCTCCCCACTCTCTCCCCACTCTCCCCCCACTCTCTCCCCACTCTACCCCCACTCACCCCTCACTCCCCACTCTCTCCCCACTCTCTCCCCACTCTCTCCCCACTCTCTCCCCACTCTCCCCCACTCTCCCCCCACTCTCTCCCCCACTCTCTCCCCACTCTCCCCCCACTCTCCCCCCTCTCCCCACTCTCCCCCCACTCTCTCCCCACTCTCTCCCCACTCACCCCCCACTCTCTCCTCTCTCCCCACTCTCCCCCCCACTCTCCCCCACTCTCCCCCCACACTCCCCCCACTCTCCCCCCACTCTCCCCTCTCTCCCCCACTCTCCCCCCACTCTCACCCCCACTCTCTCCCCCACTCTCCCCCCACTCTCTCCCCACTCTCTCCCCACCTCCCCCCACTCTCTCCCCCACTCTCTCCCCACTCTCTCCCCACTCTCTCCCCCACTCTCTCCCCACTCTCCCCCCACTCTCCCCTCTCTCCCCACTCTCCCCCCACACTCTCCCCACTCTCTCCCCACTCTCCCCCCACTCTCCCCTCTCTCCCCACTCTCCCCCCACTCTCCCCCCACTCTCCCCTCTCTCCCCACTCTCCCCCCCACTCTCCCCACTCTTCCCCACTCTCCCCCCACACTCTCCCCCACTCTCTCCCCACTCTCCCCCCACTCACTCCCCACTCTCCCCCCACACACCCCCCACACTCCCCACTCTCCCCCACACTCACCCCACTCTCCCCCCACTCTCCCCACTCTCCCCCCACACTCACCCCCACTCTCCCCCACTCTCCCCCACTCTCCCCCCACTCTCTCCCCACACTCCCCCCACTCTCTCCCCACTCTCCCCCCACTCTCCCCCCACTCACCCCACTCTCTCCCCACTCTCCCCCACTCACACCCCCACTCTCCCCCACTCTCCCCCCACTCTCCCCACACTCCCCCACTCTCCCACTCTCCCCACACTCTCCCCCACACTCTCCCCACTCTCTCCCCACTCTCCCCCACTCTCTCCCCACTCTCCCCCCACTCTCCCCCCACTCTCTCCCCACTCTCCCCCCACTCTCTCTCCCCACTCTCCCCACTCTCCCCACTCTCCCCCACTCTCCCCCCACTCTCCCCCCACTCTCCCCCCACTCTCCCCCCACTCTCTCCCCACTCTCCCCCCACTCTCCCCCCACTCTCCCCCCACTCTCCCCCACACTCCCCCCCACACTCCCCCCACTCACTCCCCACACTCTCCCCCACTCTCCCCCCACTCTCACTCCCCACTCTCCCCACTCACCCCCCACTCTCTCCCCCCTCTCTCCCCACTCTCCCCCCACTCTCTCCCCACTCTCCCACTCTCCCCCACTCTCCCCCCACTCTCCCACTCACCCCCACTCTCCCCCCACACTCTCCCCACTCTCCCCCCACTCTCTCCCCACACTCCCCCCACTCTCCCCCCACTCTCTCCCCACTCTCACCCCACACTCCCCCCACTCTCCCCTCACTCCCCACACTCCCCCCACTCTCTCCCCACTCCCCCCACTCTCCCCCCACCCCCACTCTCCCCCCACTCTCTCCCCACTCTCTCCCCACTCTCCCCCACTCTCACCCCACTCTCCCCCCACTCTCCCCTCTCTCCCCACTCTCTCCCCACTCTCTCCCCACTCTCTCCCCACTCTCTCCCCACTCTCCCCCACTCTCTCCCCACTCTCTCCCCACTCTCCCCCCACTCTCTCTCCCCACTCTCCCCACTCTCCCCCCACTCTCTCCCCACTCTCCCCCCACTCTCTCTCCCCCTCTCTCCCCACTCTCTCCCCCACTCTCTCCCCACTCTCTCCCCAATCTCCCCCCACTCTCCCCCCACTCTCCCCCCACTCTCTCCCCACTCTCTCCCCCACTCTCTCCCCACTCTCCCCCCACTCTCTCCCCACTCTCTCCCCACTCTCTCCCCACTCTCTCCCCACTCTCCCCCCACTCTCTCCCCACTCTCTCCCCACTCTCCCCCCACTTCTCTCCCCACTCTCCCCCACTCTCTCCCCACTCTCCCCCCACTCTCCCCCCACTCTCCCCCCCACTCTCCCCCCACTCTCTCCCCACTCTCCCCCCACTCTCTCTCCCCTCTCTCCCCACTCTCCCCCCACTCTCTCCCCCACTCTCCCCACTCTCCCCCCACTCTCCCCCCACTCTCCCCCCACCCTCCCCCCACTCTCCCCCCACTCTCCCCCCACTCTCCCCCCACTCTCCCCCCACTCTCCCCACTCTCTCCCCACTCTCTCCCCACTCTCTCCCCACTCTCTCCCCACTCTCTCCCCACTCTCTCCCCACTCTCCCCCCACTCTCCCCCCACTCTCTCCCCACTCTCCCCCCACTCTCCCCCCACTCTCTCCCCACTCACTCCCCACTCTCTCCCCACTCTCTCCCCTCTCTCCCCACTCTCCCCCCACTCTCCCCCCACTCTCTCCCCACTCTCTCACCACTCTCCCCCCACTCTCTCCCCACTCTCCCCACTCTCCCCCCACTCTCTCCCCACTCTCTCCCCACTCTCCCCCCCACTCTCTCCCCCACTCTCTCCCCACTCTCCCCCCACTCTCTCCCCACTCTCTCCCTCTCTCCCCCCACTCTCTCCCCACTCTCCCCCCACTCTCCCCCCACTCTCTCCCCACTCTCTCCCCACTCTCTCTCCACTCTCCCCCCACTCTCTCCCCACTCTCTCCCCACTCTCCCCCCACTCTCTCTCCCCTCTCTCCCCACTCTCCCCCCACTCTCCCCCCACTCTCTCCCCACTCTCTCCCCACTCTCTCCCCACTCTCCCCCCACTCTCTCCCCACTCTCTCCCCACTCTCCCCCTACTCTCTCTCCCCTCTCTCCCCACTCTCCCCCCACACTCTCTCCCCCCTCTCTCCCCACTCTCCCCCCACTCTCTCCCCACTCTCTCCCCACTCTCCCCCCACTCTCTCCCCACTCTCTCCCCACTCTCCCCCCACTCTCCCCCCACTCTCTCCCCACTCTCTCCCCACTCTCTCCCCACTCTCTCCCCACTCTCTCCCCACTCTCTCCCCACTCTCCCTCCCCCCACTCTCCCCCCCACTCTCTCCACTCTCTCCCCCCACTCTCCCCACTCTCCCCACACTCTCTCCCCACTCTCCCCCCACTCTCTCTCTCCCCACTCTCTCCCCACTCTCCCCCACTCTCCCCCCTCTCTCCCCTCACTCTCCCCACTCTCTCCCCTCTCTCCCCCCACTCTCCCCTCACTCTCTCCCCACTCTCCCCCCACTCTCTCCCCACTCTCTCCCCACTCTCCCCTCACTCTCCCCTCACTCTCTCCCCACTCTCCCCCCACTCTCTCCCCACTCTCTCCCCACTCTCTCCCCACTCTCTCCCCACTCTCCCCCCACTCTCCCCCCACTCTCTCCCCACTCTCTCCCCACTCTCTCCCCACTCTCCCCCCACTCTCTCCCCACTCTCTCCCCACTCTCCCCCTACTCTCTCTCCCCTCTCTCCCCACTCTCCCCCCCACTCTCTCCCCCCTCTCTCCCCACTCTCCCCCCACTCTCTCCCCACTCTCTCCCCACTCTCCCCCCACTCTCTCCCCACTCTCTCCCCACTCTCCCCCCACTCTCCCCCCACTCTCTCCCCCACTCTCTCCCCACTCTCTCCCCACTCTCTCCCCACTCTCCCCCCACTCTCCCCCCACTCTCTCCCCCTCTCTCCCCACTCTCTCCCCACTCTCTCCCCACTCTCTCCCCCACTCTCTCCCCACTCTCTCCCCACTCTCTCCCCACTCTCTCCCCACTCTC
>NW_027621232.1:0-10000 GCF_964198595.1 Lampetra fluviatilis
CTGCTGCTGTAGATGTGGAGTCTGCGTCTCTCTCATCATCATCATCATCACGGTGGCTATGAGATGTTGACTACCTCGCCTGGTACACAGGAGGTCGTGTGTTCGATCCCGACCCTGACGACGCCTGCTGCTGTAGATGTGGAGTCTGCGTCTCTCATCATCATCATCACGGTGGCTATGAGATGTTGACTGCCGCCTGGTACACAGGAGGTCGTGTGTTCGATCCCGACCCTGACGACGCCTGCTGCTGTAGATTTGAAGTCTGCGTCTCTCTCATCATCATCATCATCAAGGTGGCTAGGAGATGTTGACTGCCGCCTGGTCTACAGGAGGTCGTGGGTTCCATCCCGACCCTGACGACGCCTGCTGCTGCTGCTGTAGATTTGGAGTCTGCGTCTCTCTCTCATCATCATCATCACGGTGGCTAGGAGATGTTGACTACCTCGCCTGGTCTACAGGAGGTCGTGGGTTACATCCAGATCCTGACGCCTGCTGCTGTTGCTGTAGATTTGAAGTCTGCGTCTCTCATCATCATCATCATCACTGTGGCTATGAGATGTTGACTACCTCATCTCGTATACAGTAGTCTGCGTCTCTCTCATCGTCATCATCATCATCATCACGGTGGCTAGGAGATGTTGACTACCTCGCCTGGTACACAGGAGGTCGTGGGTTACATCCCGACCCTGCTGCTGCTGCTGCTGTAGGTGTGGAGTCTGCGTCTCTCTCATCATCATCATCACGGTGGCTATGAGATGTTGACTACCTCATCTGGTATACAGGAGTCTGCGTCTCTCTCATCGTCATCATCATCATCATCACGGTGGCTAGGAGATGTTGACTACCTCGCCTGGTCTACAGGAGGTCGTGGGTTACATCCAGACCCTGACGCCTGCTGCTGTTGCTGTAGATTTGAAGTCTGCGTCTCTCATCATCATCATCATCACTGTGGCTATGAGATGTTGACTACCTCATCTCGTATACAGTAGTCTGCGTCTCTCTCATCGTCATCATCATCATCATCACGGTGGCTAGGAGATGTTGACTACCTCGCCTGGTACACAGGAGGTCGTGGGTTACATCCCGACCCTGCTGCTGCTGCTGCTGTAGGTGTGGAGTCTGCGTCTCTCTCATCATCATCATCACGGTGGCTATGAGATGTTGACTACCTCATCTGGTATACAGGAGTCTGCGTCTCTCTCATCGTCATCATCATCATCATCACGGTGGCTAGGAGATGTTGACTACCTCGCCTGGTCTACAGGAGGTCGTGGGTTCCATCCCGACCCTGACGACGCCTGCTGCTGTAGATGTGGAGTCTGCGTCTCTCTCATCATCATCATCACGGTGGCTAGGAGATGTTGACTACCTCGCCTGTTCTACAGGAGGTTGTGGGTTCGATCCCGACCCTGACGATGCCTGCTGCTGCTGTAGATTTGGAGTCTGCGTCTCTCTCATCGTCATCATCATCATCATCACGGTGGCTAGGAGATGTTGACTACCTCGCCTGGTGTACAGGAGGTCGTGGGTTCCATCTCGACCCTGACGTCTGCTGCTGCTGTAAATGTGGAGTCTGTGTCTCTCATCGTCACCATCATCACCACTGTGGCTAGGAGATGTTGACTACCTCGCCTGGTACACAGGAGGTCGTGGGTTCCATCCCGACCCTGACGCCTGCTGCTGTAGATGTGGAGTCTGCGTCTCTCTCCTCTCTCTCCCCGTGGTGGTCACTGCGTGGATTTGACTCCGGGTTTTCCCCCTCCACGTTTAGAATCGACCCCGCAGGACGCGTTCAGAGTGTTTAGCTGCTGCTATGAATGTCCACGTGATGATGATGGTGGTGGTGAAGTCACGTGGTTGAGTTGCTATCATTTAATAATATAATGATGATTTTAGATTTGAAGCGTTCGTGACTGCAAGGATTCAAATTCTTGGGTTTTTTCGGTAAAGTCACGTAGGTAAAAACATTTTAATTAATGAAAAGTAAAATAAAAATAAAATAAAAATCACGACGTTTCGGAGGCAACACAAGCCTCCGTCTTCAGGTGGAACCGTCACAGCTCACGATAGCTGTATCAAGTAGTTGATCGTTGACACGATGGGTCGTAGCGGGGTGCCTTCTTTATGGATCTTGGGAAGACCATACCAGAGGTGTGGACTCGAGTCATGTGACTTGGACTCGAGTCAGACTCGAGTCATGAATTTGATGACTTGCGACTCGACTTGGACTTGCATAACAATGACTTTGTCCCACTTCTGAGATGTGGACTCGAGTCATGTGACTTGGACTCGAGTCAGACTCGAGTCATGAATTTGATGACTTGCGACTCGACTTGGACTTGCATAACAATGACTTTGTCCCACCTCTGGACCATAGAGTCTGGGAGGTCTTGCCGCCGATGGTTTTAGAGAGGGACGTTTGGTTGGTTCGATTATGGAAGTCGAACTCGTGATGATTTTGTTAGTTTTTGTTCGTTAGGCTGTTAGTAGTGAAGTACCGGTAATTACGCTGGACACCCAGGTTGAGGCACACGTATGTTTATTCAAGCTTGTCGGTACAGGACAGCACTAGAGGGGGTAGCGGCCCCCTCACCCGGATAACTGGGGATACACCCTAGCTAGTCCTGACCTACTCCCAAGTCCTCCACTAACGGGCTAGGGGAGGCTAACTGGCCCGACACTGGTGAGTCGGGCTACGGTCTCCGGAGTCCCAGGGTACTGACCCTGGTTCACGGAACCACGCCTCTGGCTCGATCCTCCGCAGCCCTTACAAGGGCGGCGTCGAGGGGAGTCCAGGGCTTCTAACTAGAAGATCTTCCTCCTTCGTTCCCAGACTGAGCCACGAGCTCTCTCTGTCCTCCCCCTTTATACCCCCCGTCAGGATCACAACCCCCCAGGCTGCCTGATGCGGACGTCGCTGCGGGCACCCCCCCCGTGTACTCCCGGAGCTCCGCCCACTGTGTTTATTCCCCGTTGGATCCCATGCACCTACAGCCCTCCCGTAACAACCCTACATCACTCCCCCCATTACAGCTCGCAGCCGTCCCGGCTGCAACAATTCCAATAAAGGAACATTTACCCCTCAACCCCGTGTGTGCCTCATTTTTTCAACAAAATGCAAATTGAACAACAACAACAAGAACAACAAGAAGAACAAGCACACCCCCGAAGGGAATGTCCGACGCACCCCCCCCCCCCGTATAAATACGAAATCCGTAAAAGCGCGTATATACAACTAGCCAGGAACTCCCCCAGCACACACAGCACACCCACGACACACAACGCACCCACAACACACACACCCCGCCCACACACACAACACAACACACACAATGTGGCAGGAGCGCACCACCGACGCAGCATACAGTAACCATGACACGTGAAAAAAAAAAATTTCTTCTTTCTGTATATTATAAGAGTCTGCGCATCTTAGCGCGCGTCCTTGCCGCAGGCCCGTCACACGGGGCAACCCCGGACGGCGGACCATCCGGTGGCGGCTGTCCCTTTCGAGATGAGGTCGCGATTGAAGTGGCGCGACCGTCGGCATCACCCGTGTGGGTTGTAGGGCATGAGCCCGTCATTCCCGGTGCACCTGTGGGTGGGACAGCCGGCAACACATCAGGCGAGAGCAGCGACGGACCCTCCGAGTCGGTCGACCCCCCACATGCTTGGCCCCGCGCGTGTGGAGTGGGCCCTCGCACCGCAACAAACGGTTTTAGCCTAGAGGGGTGTACAAACCACCGGCGCCTGCCCCATTTGATTCGAACGCACTGAGGCCTCAAAACCTCGACAACCTCGACGGGGCCCCGCCACGGGCGCACGAGTTTAGAGGAGGTCGCGAGCGGTACCTGGGGACAGTGCAGCCATGCCCTGTCCCCCGGCTTCCACTGCAGCACGTGCGCGCGAGCCAGCCTGAGGCGCTCGTTCGCCTTTTGACGCCTGTCAGAATTTAGCCTCGCAGCATCCCGCGCCTCAGTCAGTTTGTCAAGGTTAAATTTAACGTGTTCATCCAATTTAATTTTACCCAGCGGCGCGGGGATCTGCAGCTGTGCCGGAACAGGTGGGTCGGGTTCGCGGCCATACATAAGAAAGAATGGTGAAAATCCCGTCGCAGCATGGGGAGCCAATCTGTATGCCGCTAGAACCCCTTGAATTTGTAAGTCCCAATCAGTCTGTGAGTCCGAGACTTGCTGCGACAACATAGACGAGATGGTGCGATGCAGACGCTCGACCATCCCGTCCGTTTGCGGGTGATAAGGAGAGGTTCGAATTTTTTTCGTTCCTAGGAGATCACAGACTTGTTTTAGGAGTTTCCCGGAAAAATTTCTACCCTGGTCGGTCAACAACCGCTCCGGGGCACCTTTGTCCATGACATAACCTTGGACAAAGGCGTCGACGATGGCTGCTGCCGACTGATTCGCCAGGGGCCAGGCCATAGGCCAGCGCGTAAAATATTCGACCCCAGTAAGCAAATATTTATTTCCCCTGGGGGTGGCGGGGAATGGCCCCAGAATGTCCAGTGCGACCAGTTCATTTATTCTGGAGACCTGGATGGACTGCAAGGGCGGGTTCGACTCCCGTGCTGGTGGTTTGCGCTGCGCACACTGAGGGCATGCCGCCAACAGATCAGCGACATCCCTAGTCATGCCCGGCCAAAAATAATTCAGCTGGAGCAAGGCGAGTGTTTTCTGGGTACCTAGGTGGAGGAGGCGCTCATGAGCAGCCCACACCACCTTACCCCGTAGGCCAGAAGGGACCACCAGCCGGTGACGCTGGGATTTCCCGTCCCAATGCATAAGCAAGCCCGCATGGGTTTCCCATGCGTCGGCATGACCCGTCAAACGCCCCCTCTCCCCGGCGCGACGACGCAACGCGAGGAGGGAGGCATCCTCCAACTGGAGGCGCCCCCATTCATCAACGGGCAATCCAAGCAGGGAATCTCTCCCCTGTTTGGCGATATCAATGGGGACTACCGTTTCATCGTCGGCGGCCGCCGCCAGGACCGGAACCATCATGTCCCCTACTGGCTTGCAACGCCCCGACCCCAGGAGGCATGCGCATTCGGAGGCGGTTGGCATCCGTGACAGAGCGTCAGCGTTGGTGTGGCGAACGCCCTTACGATAAGTGGTTTCAAAACTGAAATCCTGGAGGACCTCCAGCCATCGGGACAATTGTCCCGATGGCTGTTGAACCTTCAGGGCGTACTGCAGTGCCGCATGATCTGTGCGGACGGTGAAATGCCGACCGTACAGATATGGGCGATACTGTTGGATGAAATAGACAATTGCCAACAGTTCCCTACGGGTGACACAATATCTTTGCTCCGTTGGAGACAACACCCGACTGCCGTACGCGACCACCCGTTCCACGCCGTCAACCACCTGGGAAAGCACGCCTCCAATACCCGTGTTGCTCGCGTCGGTGTCGAGCAAAAACGGCCTCGAAAAATCTGGGTAAATCAAGGGAGGAGCCTTCACCAGCGCGTCCCGAAGGGAGCAGAAAGCAGCTTCCTCATCCTGACCCCAGTGGAACCGAACCCCTTTAGATGTTAACGCGTGTAGGGGTTTGGCAATCGTTGCAAAATTAGCGACGAAGCGTCGGTAATATGATGCGAAGCCAATAAAACTCCTGACCTCTCCCACCGAGGTAGGAGTCGGCCAGGAGCTGACACACTGCGTTTTGGCGGGATCGGTAGCAATACCCGAGCGCCCTACGATGTGCCCCAAATAACGCACCGACTCGCGTAACAAATGGCATTTCTGGGGCTTAAATTTCAAATTAGCAGCCCGCATCTTTAGGAAAACCGCCCGCAACCTCTGGAGATGTTCATCAAAAGTTTTACCAAAGACAATAACGTCATCCAAATAAATCAGGCACGATTCCCATTGCAATCCAGCCAAAACCAATTCCATCAATCGCTGGAAAGTTGCCGGCGCTGAGTGTAAGCCCATCGGCAACCGGTTGAATTGGAACAGGCCGTGCGGTGTACGGAAAGCAGTTTTAGGCTTAGAATCATCGTCCAGAGGAAGCTGCCAGAATCCCGAAAGTAAATCTAGTGTGGAGAAGAATCGCGCTCCCGCCAAAGCGTCCAGCGATTCGTCCATCCGTGGGAGCGGGTATGCGTCGGCAACCGAAATTTTATTAAGGCGCCGAAAATCCACGCAAAACCGCAACGAGCCGTCCTGCTTTTTAACCAGGACGATCGGCGCTCCCCACGGGCTGGTGGAGGGAGAAATGATGTCGGCGGCTAACATGTCATCAACAGCCGATTTGACATGGTCCTTTTCGGCGGGACTTAACCGAAACGGATTTTGGCGAATTGGCGCGCTGTCACCCGTGTCAATATGGTGACGCAGCAGGTGAGTGCAACCCAAATCATATTTATCACGACTGAAAACGTCGGAAAATTCCCTCAGTAGCCTTCTAAGCTGTTGGCGCTCTGAATTTGTCAGGTCCGTCGATTCCGCACAAAGCGCGTCGAGCCACCCTTCATCGCTGTCCGAATGTGGGAGCATCCGGGAAGCAGAGCCAACGTGGTTCGCGACAGGTACCTCGCAGGGCATCGGCGTCGCATGCGCGAGCACCGTCCCTTGAGGAACCACCACCGTCTGCGATCCCACATTGAGGACCGCGATGAAAGGGTCCCCGTCCCCTCTTACAACGGTCTGGGCCGGAATCAAATGAGGTCCATTAACCCCGGCCCTAGACGGTCCCAGCAAAACACCCTGATCCCCTATGCCCTTAGCGAAGGGCTTACGAAGTTTCAGAGGCACTAGCATTTGAGCTCCCGGCGGCACACGAACAGTCTTAACAACGAACGCCGGTACCGTCGCGAACGCCGTCGGAGCCGCCGCAGGGGATGGCAGGAACGCCATGCGCCGCCCCGACGGAAGCTCAATGCATCCTTGGTCGATCAAAATACGAATGGGCATTTTGCCTAAGAAATCCGTCCCCAGCAGGCACGGAACCGCCAGCGAGGAGGAAACGAAAATCGGCCCCGACAATTTGATGTCCCCAATAGAAATTTGCGCTCGAATCTGTCCCATGATGCCGAGAGAGCCCCCGTTAGCGGCATAGAATGGGACGTTAACCGGCATTAAAGGGCGGCTTTGTACGGGCAGAATATTGTAAATTAATTCCGAAATGATTGTCGCCGATGCCCCCGTATCGACCAAGATGCGTACTTCTACCCCGTCAATGTGTCCGACCACGGCCGACGACCCTGACGACGCGGCTACCACGCGATGGGCCAACACGGACCACTGTTTGGGCTCGATTTGAGTCCCCGCAGTGATCCGCGTTGGCCCCTTGCAACGCGACATCGGCCCCCCGTTTGTTGTGGTGCGAGAGTGTGCAACGGGTGGGTGCTTTGGCCAAGCATGTGTGGTGCCGCGACTCGCCGGATCATGTTGCTGGAGCTTGGGAAGAGGAGGGCCGGCGTCCCGTCGAGGCGTCGTCCCGCGCTGTCGCGGAGAGCGGCACCCCGAGGCGACGTGGCCCCGGACGCCGCAGTTGAAACACCGCGGGAGCCCCGGTGGAGACGATGGGCGGTTGAAACGGCTTGACCCGTCCCGGGCCGACCGTACTTCTTGCGCCTGTTGCCGTCGATGGTCGACGGCGAAGAGCTCCTCCGTCGGAAGGGTGGCTGCAGCCACCGCACGCCCTGCCGATGCCCTGCTGGCTTTCCGCCGCAGGGACAGAAGGTTGGCGTGAAGGAGGCGCGCCGCCTGAAGAGAGGTCATCTCAGCGTCCTCCTGTGCGACGACAGCGATGTCCAGGTCGTCTGCCAGGAGGAGTATTTTCTCCGTGACCATCGCGTCCACGCCGTCATCGTCCATACGGGGAAAAGCCGTCTTAGCCAGCGCTAGGAGGCTCGTCCTGTATGCCAGGGGCGACTCCTTTTCACCCCGCTTGCGCTCGTAGAACTGCTCTCTGCATTCTGCTGAAGGTCCATAGACCCCGGCCAGCAGTTGTAGCGCCTTCGGCAGAGTAGACCGCTTCTCTTTCGGCGCCGATGTGAGGGCGGCGAGCGCGTCTGCGTCGAGGAGCGCCGGCAGCGCGCAGAGGGCTTCATCGTCGGACCACCTTGCCATTTCTTGGTGGGCGATGAAGCGTCGCTGGAAGCCGCCCCAGTCGCCCTCTGCACCAACAAATTCTTTCAGCGGAGGCAGCCGTTGTTGCAGCGCAGCGATCGCCTTGGAAGTCTGCAGGCTCTTATTCCCGGGACTCGGCTGTGCGTCGGCGCGAATGGCAGATGGAATCGCCTGTCGCCGATGTGATGACGCTCCCTCCGCTGGTGATGATGCAGCTGTCCCAGCGAGAGCGGTGTCGGACCCAAGGTTGAGCCCGGCCACGCCCTCTGCAGCTGCCGTAACGATGGCGGGAAATTCCAAGTTGGAGTCTTCAGAAATGGCGGGAAGGCGCTCAGGTCGACGACTCCCCTCGCCCCGTGGTGGACCACCAGCCCCCAGCCGCGTGATGTTTTCCAGCGTGGCGGCAGCGGCGTACAGTAGCTCCGCCAGTCTCTCGTGAGCCAGCCGTAGCGCGTCTGGCTGCGGCCCCTCCTCATGCCGATGCCCCGGTAGGAACGCGTCGGCCCCCGGCTGCGCCATGTCTTGGTGAGCCGTCTCGGGCTCAATGACTTCAGCAGTGTCCTCCTCCGGTACTCTGGCTCGAGCTGTCTGGCGTGTTTCCATGTCCGTAGTTCTTCTGACACCAGATGAAGTACCGGTAATTACGCTGGACACCCAGGTTGAGGCACACGTATGTTTATTCAAGCTTGTCGGTACAGGACAGCACTAGAGGGGGTAGCGGCCCCCTCACCCGGATAACTGGGGATACACCCTAGCTAGTCCTGACCTACTCCCAAGTCCTCCACTAACGGGCTAGGGGAGGCTAACTGGCCCGACACTGGTGAGTCGGGCTACGGTCTCCGGAGTCCCAGGGTACTGACCCTGGTTCACGGAACCACGCCTCTGGCTCGATCCTCCGCAGCCCTTACAAGGGCGGCGTCGAGGGGAGTCCAGGGCTTCTAACTAGAAGATCTTCCTTCTTCCTCCTTCGTTCCCAGACTGAGCCACGAGCTCTCTCTGTCCTCCCCCTTTATACCCCCCGTCAGGATCACAACCCCCCAGGCTGCCTGATGCGGACGTCGCTGCGGGCACCCCCCCCGTGTACTCCCGGAGCTCCGCCCACTGTGTTTATTCCCCGTTGGATCCCATGCACCTACAGCCCTCCCGTAACAACCCTACAGTAGGATCGTTTTTAATTTTGGAATAATAATGATTTTTCAGTTAACAAAACTGAAACCATTGTGGCCGAAACGTCGTGACAATTGTATTTTATTATTATGTTTTATTTTTATTATTGTATTATTTCCCTTCTGCGTGACTTTACCGAAAGAACCAAGAAGATGAAATCTGAAACCTTTTTACGAGGATTAATGCTACTGCATTAACCACAATACTTGCAGTCAAAATGCAAACCAAAAACACACTCTGATAACACAGGTCAACACACTTTTTCTGGCATAAGGTATTCCAACGGTTCTAATGTAATTTTGGGGTGCTGATTCCAAATCTGGCATCAGTTTTTGTCTATCACATCAGGTTTTTGAGATATAAAATATTGCATTTTCAATAAAAACTGCAGAAGAAAAATATTAAATAAATGTATGGGTCTCTATGCATATCTATGGGTCTCTGTGTATCTCTATGGGTCTCTATGTGTCTCTATGGGTCTCTATGGGTCTCTATGGGTCTCTGGGTCTCTATGTATCTCTATGTGTCTCTATGGGTCTCTATGTATCTCTATGGGTCTCTATGTATCTCTATGGGTCTCTATGGGTCTCTATGTATCTCTATGGGTCTCTATGGGTCTCTATGGGTCTCTATGTATCTCTACGTGGTTCTGTGTATCTCTATGGGTCTCTATGTATCTCTATGGGTCTCTATGGGTCTCTATGTATCTCTATGGGTCTCTATGTATCTCTATGGGTCTC
>NW_027621232.1:12500-41518 GCF_964198595.1 Lampetra fluviatilis
CCCCCCTCTCCCTCTCCCCCCCCCTCTCCCCTCTCCCCCCCCCCCCTCTCTTCTCTCTCCCCCCCCTCTCCCTCTCTCTTCCCTCTACCCCCCTCTACCTCTCCCCTCTCCCTTCCCTCTCCCCTCTCTCTCTCTCTCCCCCCTCTCCCCTCTCCCACCTCTCCATCTCTCCCCCCCCTCTCCCCCCCTCTCCCCCCCCTCTCCCCCCCCTCTCCCCCCCTCTCTTCCCTCCCCCCCCCTCTCCCACCTCTCCCTCTCCCCCCCCCCTCCCCCCCCCCTCTCTTCCCCCCCCCTCACCCCCCCTCTCCCTTCCCTCTACCCCCCTCTCCCTCTTCCCTCTTTCTTCCCTTTCCTCTCTCTCTCTCTCTCCCCCCTCTCCCCTCTCCCACCTCTCCATCTCTCCCCCCCTCTCCCCCCCTCTCTTCCCCCCCTCTCTCCCACCTCTCCCTCCCCCCTCTCTTCCCCCCCCCCCCTCTCCCCCCCTCTCCCTTCCCTCTACCCCCCTCTCCCTCTTCCCTCTCCCTTCCCTTTCCTCTCTCTCTCTCTCCCCCTCTCCCCCCCCCCTCTCCCCCCCTCTCTTCCCTCTCTCCCTTCTCTCCTCCCCCTCTCTCTCCCCCCCTTCTCCCTCCCTTCTCCCTCCCCCCCTCCCCTCTGCCCCCCCTTTCCCTCTATCCCCCCCTCTCCATCTTTCTCCCCCCCTCATCCCCCCCTCTCTCCCCCCTCTCCCCCCTCCCCCCCTCCCCCCTCTCAATCTCTCTTCCCTCTCCCCCCCTCCCCCCTCTCTCTCCCCTCGCCCTCTCCCCTCTCTCCCCCTCTCTCTCCCCCTCTCTCTCCCCCTCTCTCTCCCCCTCTCTCTCCCCCTCTCTCTCCCCCTCTCTCTCCCCCTCTCTCTCCCCCTCTCTCTCCCCCTCTCTCTCCCCCTCTCTCTCCCCCTCTCTCTCCCCCTCTCTCCCCCCTCTCTCCCCCCCCTCCCCTCTCCCCCCTCCCCCCTCCCCCCCTCCCCCCTCTCCATCTCTCTTCCCCTCTCCCCCCCCTCCCCCCTCTCTCCCCCTCTCCCCCCCCCCTCTCCCCCCCTCCCCCTCCCCCCTCTCTCTCCCTCCCCCCCTCCCCCCTCTCCCCCCTCCCCCCCTCCCCCCTCTCCATCTCTCTTCCCTCTCCCCCCCCCTCCCCCCTCTCTCTCCCCTCTCTCTCCCCTCGCCCTCTCCCCTCTCTCCCCCTCTCCCCCCCTCTCTCCCCCTCCTCTCCCCCTCTCCCCCCCTCTCTCCCCCTCTCTCCCCCTCTCTCCCTCCCCCCCTCCCCCCTCTCCCCCCTCCCCCCCTCCCCCCTCTCCATCTCTCTTCCCTCTCCCCCCCTCCCCCCCTCTCTCTCCCCTCTCTCTCTCCCCTCGCCCTCTCCCCTCTCTCCCCCTCTCTCCCCCTCTCCCCCCCTCTCTCCCCCTCTCTCCCCCTCTCCCCCCCTCTCTCCCCCTCTCTCCCCCCCTCTCCCTCCCCCCCTCCCCCCTCTCCCCCCTCCCCCCCCTCCCCCCTCTCCATCTCTCTTCCCTCTCCCCCCCTCCCCCCTCTCTCTCTCCCCTCTCTCCCCTCGCCCTCTCCCCTCTCTCCCCTCTCTCCCCCTCTCCCCCCCTCTCTCCCCCTCTCTCCCCCTCTCCCCCCCTCTCTCCCCCTCTCTCCCCCCCTCTCCCCTCTCCCCCCTCTCCCCCCTCCCCCCTCCCCCCCTCCCCCCTCTCCATCTCTCTTCCCTCTCCCCCCCTCCCCCCTCTCTCTCCCCTCTCTCTCCCCTCGCCCTCTCCCCTCGCCCTCTCCCCTCTCTCCCCCTCTCCCCCCCTCTCTCCCCCCCTCTCCCCTCTCCCCCCTCTCCCCCCTCCCCCCTCCCCCCCTCCCCCCTCTCCATCTCTCTTCCCTCTCCCCTCTCTCCCCCCTCTCTCTCCCCCTCTCTCCCCCTCTCTCCCCCCCTCTCTCCCCCTCTCCCCTCTCCCCTCTCCCCCCTCCCCCCTCCCCCTCTCCATCTCTCTTCCCTCTCCCCCCCTCCCCCCTCTCTCTCCCCTCGCCCCTCTCCCCTCTCTCCCCCCCCTCTCTCCCCCCTCTCCCCTCTCCCCCCTCTCCCCCCTCCCCCTCTCCATCTCTCTTCCCTCTCCCCCCCTCCCCCCCTCTCTCTCCCCTCGCCCTCTCCCCTCTCTCCCCCTCTCTCTCCCCCTCTCTCCCCCTCTCTCCCCCCCCTCTCTCCCCCCCTCTCCCTCTCCCCCCCTCTCCCCCCTCCCCCCTCTCCATCTCTCTTCCCTCTCCCCCCCTCCCCCCTCTCTCCCCCTCTCTCCCCCCCCCCCTCTCCCCCCCTCCCCCTCCCCCCTCTCTCTCCCTCCCCCCTCCCCCCTCCCCCCCTCCCCCCTCCCCCCTCCCCCCTCCCCCCTCCCGCCCGCACAACTTAACGCCAGCAGAACGCAGCGGAGCGAGCGCGGAGGAGCGAGCGCACAGACAAAGCTCCCCCGTGTAGCCTCCCAGCACGCTGCCGCAAGGGGTGGGGGGGGATGGGGGGAGGGGGAGGGGGGGTAGCAACCACGAAGGGTTGCTACCCGACGTTTGCCACGAGTCACGCGTCGTTCGAGGCTGAGTCGACCTAGGGGAGGTCCACCCCGAGGGGGGAGGGGGGGGGCTTGACTCGTGACGGAACGAGCCGTGATGGTGTGTGTGTGTCTGTGTGTGTGTGTCTATGTGTATGTGTGTGTCTATGTGTGTGTGTCTGTGTGTGTCTGTGTGTGTGTGTGTCTGTGTGTGTGTCTGTGTGTGTGTGTCTGTGTGTGTGTGTCTATGTGTGTGTGCGTGTGTGTGTGTGTGTGTGTCTGTGTGTGTGTCTATGTGTGTGTGTCTGTGTGTGTGTGTCTATGTGTGTGTGTCTATGTGTGTGTGTGCGTGTGTCTATGTGTGTGTGTCTGTGTGTGTATGTATGTCTATGTGTGTGTGTTTATGTGTGTGTGTGTCTATGTGTGTCTATGTGTGTGTGTGTCTATGTGTGTCTGTGTGTGAGTGTGTCTGTCTATGTGTGTCTGTGTCTATGTGTGTGTCTATGTGTGTGTCTATGTGTGAGTGGGGAGCGGTGGTGTAGTGGTTAGCGCGCTGCGCTATGAACCTGGCGACACGGGTTCGATTCCCGCTCACTGCCAACACCAGTGACGATTATCTGAACCGGTCCCGGGCCTCCCCTAGGTCGACTCAGCCTCAAATGAGTACCTGCTGCGGTGTGTAAACAATCACCACTGGGGAGACAAAGGCGGTCGGGCGTGGTGCTGGCCACCCACCCCCCTCGTGTGCCGTTCCGGCCTTCATAGGTGCTCGCTAACAGCACTTGCCCCTAGTCTGTTAAGGCTATATGGAGGATCTTTGTCTTTGTGTGTGGGGAGCGGTGGTGTAGTGGTTAGCGTGCTGCACTACGAACCTGGCGACCCGGGTTCGATTCCCGCTCACGGCAAACACCAGCGACGATTATCTGAACCGTGATTTAATTTAGTTATTTTCATTTAATATTATTTTATTTCATTATTATTATTTTTTTACCTACGTGACTTTACCGAAAAAACCTAACAGTATGAACCCCCTACCTTATTATTTGGTTCTTTCGGTTAAGTCACGTCTAAAGATAAAGTAAGAGAGAGAATTGTTGTGAGAATTGTTTTATTATGTTTTATTTTTATTATTTTATTACTTCCCTTCTACGTGACTTTACCGAAAGAACCAAGAAGATGAATCCCTGCAGTCACGAAAGCTTTAAATCGAAAATAAAATTAAATATTATATTATTTAATTATTTTATTTAATTTATTATTTTATCTTTAGACGTGACTTAACCGAAAGAACCAAATAATAATTCCTGCAGTCACGAAAGTTCTAAAATTAAGATTGAACCCCCTACCTCCTCGTGGTGCCAGACGGGCAACTCTGTCGTGGGCAGTGCCCTGGGGGGAGGGCCAATTCCGATTGGCCCTCTCCCCTCATGGCGTTCGTGACCACCACAGCGGCTAAACGGAGGCTCTGGACGGGTGCGAGGGGCTGGTAACCCCTCCACCTTCAATAAATTACCACTAAACCACGACCACAACATTGAATAAATACACTTGTGCCGGAGGCCCCGGGGGGGGCAGGCGTCTATGACGTCTCTTGGGCAAACCCCATTTGTCGGAGCCAGGAGATTGAATCTTTACCCTCGGGGCTCCTCCAGAAACAACTAAAAGCCACTACGTGTGGCCACGTGGAATGTTCGAACGCTCATTTGCGGAGGAGAGGCTGCCACTCCTCTGTCGGGAGCTGGACCGGTACCGCCTGGATCTCTGTGGTATTCAGGAGGTCCGGTGGACCGGTTCTGGCTCCTGCCACCATGAGGGGTGGACAGTCCTCTACTCGGTGCAGGAGACTGCCAAACAACAGGGAGTGGCTCTTCTTCTGAACAAAAGAATGAAGGGGGTGTGGGATTGTGGCGGTGAGGTGTGGGAAGCAGTAAGCCCCAGGCTACTCTGGGCTCGCATTCTAATCAACCGGAGGCGAGGAGTGGTGGTCGTGGCTACTTATTCCCCCACCGAAGACGAACATCCGTGGAGGGATGCAGGAAAGGCCGATGAGTCAGATGCCTTCTATGACCTCCTGTCACAGGTGCTGGCTAAAGTGGCCCCTCGGGATAGAGTCATCCTGTTGGGTGACTTTAATGCCCGAGTAGGTTATGATGCTGGCACCTGGTCTGGAGTGATTGGAAGGCATGGGCCAGATCAGCTCAATAACAACGGCAGGAGGCTGTATAGATTTCTGCGCAGCCCATGGGCTTGTAATTACCAACACGCTGTTCCGGCATCGGTACATCCACACCACATCATGGATGCATGCCGGGTCCAAGCAAGAACATCTGCTGGACTACTTAGTGACGGAACATCGGATGCGGGCCCATGTCCTTGACACCAGGACCTACCGTGGAGCTCATCTGCCCACTGACCATCGACTTGTCACCTGTAAGATGCGCCTGCCATTCTTACACTCCGGTGGTGGGTGTACACCCAGGACCCCATTCAAACCCTTAGTGGCCTGGTCTCAGCTAGCTGATGAAAGTTGCAAGTGAGAATTTCATCATCGCTTGCGGCTGGGGTTGGCATCGTCCCCCACTCCTCCTGATGTCGAGGGGAAATGGGCGAGGTTTAGGACTGTGGCTCATGCAGCTGCAATGGCTGCTTTGGGAATATGGTCCAGACCTCCCCAGAGACCCTGGCTGACAGAAGAGGTGTTCAGGCTGGCTGAGAAAAAGCGACAGGCCTCCACTCTCATCGGCTACAGCATCCCACGTCGGAGAATGAGGAGGCTTACCGGAGAATGAGGAGGCTTACCGCAGCCTTCGCTCCGAGAGCCGTGAGGCGCTGCAAGGATGGGTGGTGGCCGCGGGTTGCTGAGGAGATGGAGTCTGCATCAGTGGCCCGCGATCACAAATCGCTCTTTAATTCCATCAAAAGTAACCTGCAGCGCCACACCTATTACCATCATTAGGGGAAAAAACGGTGACCCAATCTCTGACCCCCAGGAACAGGTTGGCAGATTTGCTGAGCATTTCTGTGAGGTCCTGGGGAGAGGGGAAATCCCTCAGCCAGGAAAACATCACGGGGCAAAGTGGGGATAACCCTGCTGAGGCTGCGGTGCCTCAAATATTGGAAGAAGTCACCCCCTGTGAGTGGCTGGCTGAGGTGCCATCTGTTGAGGAGGTACTAAAGGCGATCCAGAGTCTGAGACCAGGAAAGGCACCGGGCAGAGATGATCTCCCAAGCGAAATGCTGAGGGAGGGTGGCGTTTGTGCACAGACTGCCTTACATGACATCATAACAACAGTCTGGACCACTGGACGGGTTCCGCAGGATTGGAATGATGCCCTGGTGGGTCCCCCTCTTTAAGAAGGGAGACCGCACAGACTGTAACAACTACAGGGGTCCTGGCAAGGATAATTATTCAACATCGCTTTGCTAGGCACGCTGAGGAGAGGCTTGCGGAGCCCCAATGCGGTTTCAGGAAAGGGCGGTCCTGCACAGATGCCATATTTTCTGTCCGTCTGCTACAGCAGAGGTGTAGGGAATTCCAACAAGACCTGCATCTCTGCTTTATTGACCTGGTCAAGGCCTATGATACCATCAGTAGGCCTGGGCTCTGGGTTGTTCTTCGTGCTTTCGGAGTCCCTGACCCACTGCTCACGATCATTAAGGACCTTCATGATGGTGAGCGGGCCCGGGTAAAACTACGTGGCCGGGAGTCGGAGCCATTCCCTGTACACCTTGGGGTGTACAGGGAATGGCTCTCACTGTTCAAATAAACCTACCATTAAAATTATAGACTGATCATTTCTTTGTCAGTGGGCAAACGTACAAAATCAGTAGGGGATCAAATACTTTTTTCCCTCACTCTATGTGAGTGTGTGTTTGTGTGAGTGTGTGTATGTGTATGTATGTGTGTGTGTGTGAGTGTGTGTATGTGAGTGTGTGTATGTGAGTGTGTGTGTGTATGTGAGTGTGTATGTGAGTGTGTGGATATGTGAGTATGTGTGTGTGAGCATGTGTATGTGAGTGAGTGTGTGAGTATGTGTGAGTGTGTGTGTATGTGTATATGAGTGTGTGTGTATGTATGTGAGTGTGTGTGTGAGTGTGTGTGTGTGTATGTGTGTGTGAGTGTGTGTGTGTGAGTGTGTGTATGTGAGTGTGTGTATGTATGTGAGCGTGTATGTGTGTGTATATGATTGTGTATGTGTGTGTGTATGTGAGTGTGTGTGTGTATGTGAGTGTGTGTGTATGAGTGTGTGTGTATGTGAGTGTGTGTATGTGTGTGAGTATATGAGTGTGTGTATGTGAGTGTGTGTGTGTATGAGTGTGTGTGTATGAGTGTGTGTGTATGAGTGTGTGTATGTGAGTGTGTGTATGTGTGTGAGTATATGAGTGTGTGTATGTGAGTGTGTGTGTGTATGAGTGTGTGTGTATGTGAGTGTGTGTGTGTATGTGAGTGTGTGTGTGTATGTGAGTGTGTGTGTATGAGTGTGTGTGTATGTGAGTGTGTGTATGTGTGTGAGTATATGAGTGTGTGTATGTGAGTGTGTGTGTGTATGAGTGTGTGTGTATGAGTGTGTGTGTATGAGTGTGTGTATGTGAGTGTGTGTATGTGTGTGAGTATATGAGTGTGTGTATGTGAGTGTGTGTGTGTATGAGTGTGTGTGTATGTGAGTGTGTGTGTGTATGTGAGTGTGTGTATATGAGTGTGTGTGTATATGAGTGTGTGTGTGTGTATGTGAGTGTGTGTGTGTATGTGAGTGTGTGTGGATGTGTGTGTGTGTGAGTATATGAGTGTGTGTATGTGAGTGTGTGTGTGTATGTGAGTGTGTGTATGTGTGTGAGTATATGAGTGTGTGTATGTGAGTGTGTGTGTGTATGAGTGTGTGTGTATGTGAGTGTGTGTGTATGTGAGTGTGTGTATGTGTGTGAGTATATGAGTGTGTGTGAGTGTGTGTGTATGAGTGTGTATATGAGTGTCTGTATGTGTGTGTGTGTATGTGAGTGTGTGATGCTGACCACCCACCCCCTCGTGTGACCCACAGTGCCGGTAGCCTCCACAGCACTTGCCCCTACAGCCCTGCTAGAGCCTACACGGGGCACCTTTGTCTGTGTGTCTATAGGCACTGCTGCTAACAGCACTTGCCCCTACAGCCCTGCTAGAGGCTACACGGGGCACCTTTGTCTGTGTGTCTATAGGCACTGCTGCTGCTACTAACAGCACTTGCCCCTACAGCCCTGCTAGAGGCTACACGGGGCACCTTTGTCTGTGTGTCTATAGGCACTGCTGCTGCTACTAACAGCACTTGCCCCTACAGCCCTGCTAGAGGCTACACGGGGCACCTTTGTCTGTGTGTCTATAGACACTGCTGCTGCTACTAACAGCACTTGCCCCTACAGCCCTACTAGAGGCTACACGGGGTACCTTTGTCTGTGTGTCTATAGACACTGCTGCTGCTACTAACAGCACTTGCCCCTACAGCCCTGCTAGAGGCTACACGGGGCACCTTTGTCTGTGTGTCTATAGGCACTGCTGCTGCTACTAACAGCACTTGCCCCTACAGCCCTGCTAGAGGCTACACGGGGCACCTTTGTCTGTGTGTCTATAGGCACTGCTGCTGCTACTAACAGCACTTGCCCCTACAGCCCTGCTAGAGCCTACACGGGGCACCTTTGTCTGTATCTATAGGAACTACTGCTTGCTACTAACAGCACTTGCCCCTACAGCCCTGCTAGAGGCTACACGGGGCACCTTTGTCTGTGTCTATAGGCACTGCTGCTAACAGCACTTGCCCCTACAGCCCTGCTAGAGCCTACACGGGGCACCTTTGTCTGTGTCTATAGGCACTGCTGCTAACAGCACTTGCCCCTACAGCCCTACTAGAGGCTACACGGGGCACCTTTGTCTGTGTGTCTATAGGCACTGCTGCTGCTACTAACAGCACTTGCCCCTACAGCCCTGTTAGAGGCTACACGGGGCACCTTTGTCTGTGTGTCTATAGGCACTGCTGCTAACAGCACTTGCCCCTACAGCCCTGCTAGAGCCTACACGGGCACCTTTGTCTGTGTGTCTATAGGCACTGCTGCTAACAGCACTTGCCCCTACAGCCCTGCTAGAGCCTACACGGGCACCTTTGTCTGTATGTCTATAGGCACTGCTGCTAACAGCACTTGCCCCTACAGCCCTGCTAGAGGCTACACGGGGCACCTTTGTCTGTGTGTCTATAGACACTGCTGCTGCTACTAACAGCACTTGCCCCTACAGCCCTGTTAGAGGCTACACGGGGCACCTTTGTCTGTGTGTCTATAGGCACTGCTGCTAACAGCACTTGCCCCTACAGCCCTGCTAGAGGCTACACGGGGCACCTTTGCCTGTGTGTCTATAGGCACTGCTGCTGCTACTAACAGCACTTGCCCCTACAGCCCTGCTAGAGGCTACACGGGGCACCTTTGTCTTTGTGGGAGGTGGGAAATCTGTAGAGAACACGAGATGGGTGGGAGGGAATTGGTGGGTGGGGGGGAATTGGTGGGTGGGGGGGAATTGGTGGGTGGGGGGGATGGTGGTGGGGGGGGGGACCTCTGATGGATGACGCGTGGTGGGGGGGGGGGGCTGCCCTGCATACTGATGATGATGATGATGGCGCCAAAGGTAAAGCTGCACCTTGCCGGGGCAAGTGCAGCTCACGTGGCATCACTCAGCACTCTCTCTCCCTGTTAGACCACCACTATACTCACCACCACACTCACCACCACCACACTCACCACCACACTCACCACCACCACGCTTAACACTACACTCACCACCAACACACTCACCACCAACACACTCACCATCACCACGCTCACCACCACGCTCACCACCACGCTCACCACCACACTCACCACCACACTCACCACCACACTCACCAGCACTACACTCACCACCACGCTCACCACCGCACTCACCACCACGCTCACCACCGCACTCACCACCACACTCACCACCACACTCACCACTATGCTCACCACGACACTCACCACTATACTCACCACCACACTCACCACTATACTCACCACCACACTCACCACCACTACACTCACCACTACACTCACCTCTACACTCACCACCACACTCACCACCACCACACTCACCACTACACTCACCACTATGCTCACCACCACACTCACCACTATGCTCACCACCACACTCACCACGACACTCACCACCACACTCACCACTATACTCACCACCACTACACTCACCACTACACTCACCTCTACACTCACCACCACCACACTCACCACTACACTCACCACTATGCTCACCACCACACTCACCACTACACTCACCACTACACTCACCACCACTACACTCACCACCACACTCACCACCACTACACTCACCACTACACTCACCACTACACTCACCACCACTACACTCACCACCACACTCACCACCACTACACTCACCACTACACTCACCACTACACTCACCACCACCACACTCACCACCACACTCACCACGACACTCACCACGTCACTCACCACCACACTCACCACCACACTCACCACCGCACTCACCACCACACTCACCACCACACTCACCACCACACTCACCACCGCACTCACCACCGCACTCACCACCGCACTCACCACCGCACTCACCACCGCACTCACCACCACACTCACCACCACACTCACCACCGCACTCACCACCACACTCACCACCACGACACTCACCACCACACTCACCACTACTCACCACCACCACGCTCACCACCACACTCACCACCACACTCACCATCACCACACTCACCACCACACTCACCACTACACTCACCACTACACTCACCACCACACTCACCACCACCACACTCACCACTACACTCACCACTACGCTCACCACCACACTCACCACTACACTCACCACTACACTCACCACCACACTCACCACCACTACACTCACCACTACACTCACCACTACACTCACCACCACTACACTCACCACTACACTCACCACCACACTCACCACTACACTCACCACCACTACACTCACCACCACTACACTCACCACCACACTCACCACCACACTCACCACCACTACACTCACCACCACTACACTCACCACTACACTCACCACTACACTCACCACCACTACACTCACCACTACACTCACCACCACACTCACCACGACACTCACCACCACACTCACCACCACACTCACCACCACACTCAACACTATACTCACCACCACGCTCACCACCGCACTCACCACCACGCTCACCACTACACTCACCACCGCACTCACCACCACACTCACCACCGCACTCACCACCGCACTCACCACCGCACTCACCACCGCACTCACCACCGCACTCACCACCACACTCACCACCACACACACCCACCACACTCACCACCACACTCACCACTACACTCACCACCACACTCACCACTACTCACCACCACCACGCTCACCACTACACTCACCACCACACTCACCACCACACTCACCACCACACTCACCACCACACTCACCACCACACTCACCACCACCATACTCACCACACTCACCACCACCACACTCACCACTACACTCACCACCACCACACTCACCACTACACTCACCACCACCACACTCACCACTACACTCACCACCACCACACTCACCACCACACTCACCATCACACTCAACACAACACTCACCACCACACTCACCACTACACTCACCACCACCACACTCACCACCACACTCACCACCACACTCACCACCACACTCACCATCACCACACTCACCACTACACTCACCACCACCACACTCACCACCACACTCCCCACCACACTCACCACCACCACACTCAACACAACACTCACCACCACACTCACCACCACACTCACCACCACGACACTCACCACCACACTCATCACGACACTCGCCACACTCACACAGAGAGAGACCCACATACTCACACAGAGACCCACAGCATCACACATAGAGACCCACAGACTCGCACAGAGACCCACAGACTCATCTTACATAGAGACCCACATAATCACACAGAGACCCACAGACTCACACACAGAGAGAGACCCACAGACTCACACACAGAGACCCACAGACTCACACACAAAGAGAGACCCACAGACACACAGACAGTGAGGCCCACAAACTCCTCACACAGAGAGACCCACAGACTCACGCAGAGACCCAAGACACACACACACAGAGACCCACAGACTCACACAGAGACCCACAGACTCACACACAGAGACCCACAGACTCACACAGAGACCCACAGACTCACACACAGAGACCCACAGACTCACACAGAGACCCACAGACTCACAGAGAGACCCACAGACTCACACACAGAGACCCACAGACACAAACAGAGACCCACAGACTCACAGAGACCCACAGACTCACACACAGAGACCCACAGACACACAGAGAGACCCACAGACTCACACACAGACCCACAGACACACACAGAGACCCACAGACTCACAGAGAGACCCACAGACTCACACACAGAGACCCACAGACTCACACAGAGACCCACAGACACACAAAGAGACCCACAGACTCACACACAGAGACCCACATACACACAGAGACCCACAGACTCACACACAGAGACCCACAGACTCACGACACAGAGACCCACAGACACACAGAGACCCACAGACTCACACACAGAGACCCACAGACTCACACAGAGACCCACAGACTCACACACAGAGAGACCCACAGACTCACACAGAGACCCACAGACTCACACACAGAGAGACCCACAGACACACACAGAGACCCACAGACTCACACACAGAGAGACCCACAGACTCACACACAGAGACCCACAGACACACAGAGAGACCCACAGACTCACACACAGAGACCCACAGACTCACGACACAGAGACCCACAGACTCACACACAGAGACCCACAAACTCACACACAGAGAGACCCACAGACTCACACAGAGACCCACAGACTCACACACAGAGAGACCCACAGACTCACACACAGAGACCCACAGACACACAGAGAGACCCACAGACTCTCACACAGAGACCCACAGACTCACGACACAGAGACCCACAGACTCACACACAGAGACCCACAAACTCACACACAGAGAGACCCACAGACTCACACAGAGACCCACAGACTCACACACAGAGAGACCCACAGACTCACACACAGAGACCCACAGACACACAGAGAGACCCACAGACTCACACACAGAGACCCACAGACTCACGACACAGAGACCCACAGACTATCGTTCAGACCCACAGACACACAGAGACCCACAAACTCACACACAGAGACCCACAGACTCACACAGAGACCCACAGACTCACACACAGAGACCCACAGACTCACGACACAGAGACCCACAGACTATCGTAGAGACCCACAGACTCACACACAGAGACCCACAGACACACAGAGAGACCCACAGACTCACACACAGAGACCCACAGACTCACGACACAGAGACCCACAGACTATCGTAGAGACCCACAGACTCACACACAGAGACCCACAGACACACAGAGAGACCCACAGACTCACACACAGAGACCCACAGACTCACACACAGAGACCCACAGACTCACAGAGAGACCCACAGACTCACACAGAGACCCACAGACTCACACACAGAGACCCACAGACTCACACACAGAGACCCACAGACTCAAACAGAGACCCACAGACTCACAGAGAGACCCACAGACTCACACACAGAGACCCACAGACTCACACACAGAGACCCACAGACTCACAGAGACCCACAGACTCACACACAGAGACCCACAGACTCACACATACAGACCCACAGACTCACGCACAGAGACCCACAGACTCACACAGAGAGTCCACCAAGAGATCTGTTTAAGTCAACAAATGATCCGGATGACAATTTTCGAAGAAAAAATAAAAACAACGGCACGCGACATCCCACATCCGCCACCCTCCCTCCCTCCCGCCGCCCAACTCCGCGCAACTGCCCCAGCGATCGCTTCCGTGAGCCGGTCGGTCGACCGAGTTGATCGGACGGAGTTGCCTGGGACTTGAGCAGCAGAGTTCCACAGAGACGCAGCGGAGGTTAAGTGCGGGAGGTCGCAAGTTGACTTGTTGCTGTTGAATGGAGTTGACCCTAGTTCACTCTCTCTCCCCCACTCATCCACTCACTCACTCACTCCCACCCACACTCCCCCCCCACTCATCCACTCACTCACTCACTCACTCCCACCCACACTCCCCCCCCACTCATCCACTCACTCACTCACTCCCACCCACACTCCCCCCCCACTCATCCACTCACTCACTCCCACCCACCCACACTCCCCCCCCACTCATCCACTCACTCACTCCCACCCACACTCCCCCCCCACTCATCCACTCACTCACTCACTCCCACCCACACTCCCCCCCCACTCATCCACTCACTCACTCACTCCCACCCACACTCCCCCCCCACACACACACACTCACTCCCACCCACACTCCCCCCCCCCACTCACTCACTCACTCACTCACTCCCACCCACACTCCCCCCCCACTCATCCACTCACTCACTCACTCCCACCCACACTCCCCCCCCACTCATCCACTCACTCACTCCCACCCACACTCCCCCCCCCACTCACTCACTCACTCACTCACTCCCACCCACACTCCCCCCCCCACTCATCCACTCACTCACTCCCACCCACACTCCCCCCCCCACTCACTCACTCACTCACTCACTCCCACCCACACTCCCCCCCCACTCATCCACTCACTCACTCACTCCCACCCACACTCCCCCCCCACTCACTCACTCACTCACTCCCACCCACACTCCCCCCCCACTCATCCACTCACTCACTCACTCCCACCCACACTCCCCCCACCACTCATCCACTCACTCACTCACTCCCACCCACACTCCCCCCCCACTCATCCACTCACTCACTCACTCCCACCCACACTCCCCCCCCACTCACCCACACACTCACTCACTCCCACCCACACTCCCCCCCCACTCATCCACTCACTCACTCACTCCCACCCACACACACTCCCCCCCCCCACTCATCCACTCACTCACTCACTCCCACCCACACTCCCCCCCCACTCATCCACTCACTCACTCCCACCCACCCACACTCCCCCCCCACTCATCCACTCACTCACTCCCACCCACACTCCCCCCCCACTCATCCACTCACTCACTCACTCCCACCCACACTCCCCCCCCCACTCATCCACTCACTCACTCACTCCCACCCACACTCCCCCCCCACTCATCCACTCACTCACTCCCACCCACCCACACTCCCCCCCCACTCATCCACTCACTCACTCCCACCCACACTCCCCCCCCACTCATCCACTCACTCACTCACTCCCACCCACACTCCCCCCCCACTCATCCACTCACTCACTCACTCCCACCCACACTCCCCCCCCCACACACTCACTCACTCACTCCCACCCACACTCCCCCCCCACTCATCCACTCACTCACTCACTCCCACCCACACTCCCCCCCCACTCAGCCACTCACTCACTCCCACCCACACTCCCCCCCCACTCAGCCACTCACTCACTCCCACCCACACTCCCCCCCCACTCAGCCACTCACTCACTCCCACCCACACTCCCCCCCCACTCATCCACTCACTCACTCCCACCCACCCACACTCCCCCCCCACTCATCCACTCACTCACTCACTCCCACCCACACTCCCCCCCCACTCATCCACTCACTCACTCCCACCCACCCACACTCCCCCCCCACTCATCCACTCACTCACTCACTCCCACCCACACTCCCCCCCCACTCATCCACTCACTCACTCCCACCCACACTCCCCCCCCACTCACTCACTCACTCACTCCCACCCACACTCCCCCCCCACTCAGCCACTCACTCACTCCCACCCACACTCCCCCCCCACTCAGCCACTCACTCACTCCCACCCACACTCCCCCCCCACTCATCCACTCACTCACTCACTCCCACCCACACTCCCCCCCCACTCATCCACTCACTCACTCCCACCCACCCACACTCCCCCCCCACTCATCCACTCACTCACTCACTCCCACCCACACTCCCCCCCCACTCATCCACTCACTCACTCACTCCCACCCACACTCCCCCCCCACTCATCCACTCACTCACTCCCACCCACACTCCCCCCCCACTCATCCACTCACTCACTCACTCCCACCCACACTCCCCCCCCACTCATCCACTCACTCACTCACTCCCACCCACACTCCCCCCCCACTCATCCACTCACTCACTCACTCCCACCCACACTCCCCCCCCACTCACTCACTCACTCACTCCCACCCACACTCCCCCCCCACTCACTCACTCACTCACTCCCACCCACACTCCCCCCCCACTCATCCACTCACTCACTCCCACCCACCCACACTCCCCCCCCACTCATCCACTCACTCACTCACTCCCACCCACACTCCCCCCCCACTCATCCACTCACTCACTCACTCCCACCCACACTCCCCCCCCACTCATCCACTCACTCACTCCCACCCACACTCCCCCCCCACTCACCCACACTCACTCCCACCCACCCACCCACACTCCCCCCCCACTCATCCACTCACTCACTCCCACCCACACTCCCCCCCCACTCATCCACTCACTCACTCCCACCCACCCACCCACACTCCCCCCCCCACTCATCCACTCACTCACTCACTCCCACCCACCCCCCCCACTCATCCACTCACTCACTCCCACCCACCCACCCACACTCCCCCCCCCACTCAGCCACACACTCACTCACTCCCACACTCCCCCCCCACTCATCCACTCACTCACTCCCACCCACCCACACTCCCCCCCCACTCATCCACTCACTCACTCACTCCCACCCACACTCCCCCCCCCACTCTCTCCCCCACCCACCCACACTCCCCCCCCACTCATCCACTCACTCACTCACTCCCACCCACACTCCCCCCCCACTCACTCACTCACTCACTCACTCCCACCCACACTCCCCCCCCACTCATCCACTCACTCACTCCCACCCACCCACACTCCCCCCCCACTCAGCCACACACTCACTCACTCACTCCCACCCACACTCCCCCCCCACTCATCCACTCACTCACTCACTCCCACCCACCCACACTCCCCCCCCACTCATCCACTCACTCACTCACTCACTCCCACCCACCCACACTCCCCCCCCACTGATCCACTCACTCACTCACTCCCACCCACACTCCCCCCCCACTGATCCACTCACTCACTCACTCCCACCCACACTCCCCCCCCCACTCATCCACTCACTCACTCCCACCCACCCACACTCCCCCCCCACTCATCCACTCACTCACTCACTCCCACCCACACTCCCCCCCCACTCATCCACTCACTCACTCCCACCCACCCACACTCCCCCCCCACTCACTCACTCACTCACTCACTCCACCCACCACACTCCCCCCCCACTCACTCACTCACTCACTCCCACCCACCCACACTCCCCCCCCACTCATCCACTCACTCACTCCCACCCACCCACACTCCCCCCCACTCATCCACTCACTCACTCCCACCCACCCACACTCCCCCCCCCACTCATCCACTCACTCACTCACTCCCACCCACACTCCCCCCCCCTCACTCACTCACTCACTCCCACCCACCCACACTCCCCCCCCCACTCATCCACTCACTCACTCCCACCCACCCACACTCCCCCCCCACTCACTCACTCACTCACTCCCACCCACACTCCCCCCCACTCACTCACTCACTCACTCCCACCCACCCACACTCCCCCCCCCACTCATCCACTCACTCACTCCCACCCACCCACACTCCCCCCCCACTCACTCACTCACTCACTCCCACCCACACTCCCCCCCACTCATCCACTCACTCACTCACTCCCACCCACACTCCCCCCCCCACTCATCCACTCACTCACTCACTCCCACCCACACTCCCCCCCACTCATCCACTCACTCACTCCCACCCACCCACACTCCCCCCCCCACTCATCCACTCACTCACTCACTCCCACCCACACTCCCCCCCCACTCATCCACTCACTCACTCCCACCCACCCACACTCCCCCCCCACTCATCCACTCACTCACTCCCACCCACCCACACTCCCCCCCCCACTCAGCCACACACTCACTCCCACCCACCCACACTCCCCCCCCACTCATCCACTCACTCACTCACTCACTCACTCCCACCCACACTCCCCCCCCACTCAGCCACTCACTCACTCACTCACTCCCACCCACACTCCCCCCCCACTCATCCACTCACTCACTCACTCCCACCCACACTCCCCCCCCACTCATCCACTCACTCACTCACTCCCACCCACCCACACTCCCCCCCCACTCATCCACTCACTCACTCACTCCCACCCACCCACACTCCCCCCCCACTCATCCACTCACTCACTCACTCCCACCCACACTCCCCCCCCACTCATCCACTCACTCACTCTCACTCCCACCCACACTCCCCCCCCACTCAGCCACTCACTCACTCACTCCCACCCACACTCCCCCCCACTCATCCACTCACTCACTCCCACCCACCCACACTCCCCCCCCACTCAGCCACACACTCACTCACTCCCACCCACACTCCCCCCCCACTCACTCACTCACTCCCACCCACCCACACTCCCCCCCCACTCATCCACTCACTCACTCACTCCCACCCACCCACACTCCCCCCCCACTCATCCACTCACTCACTCACTCCCACCCACCCACACTCCCCCCCCACTCATCCACTCACTCACTCACTCCCACCCACACTCCCCCCCCCACTCATCCACTCACTCACTCACTCCCACCCACACTCCCCCCCCACTCATCCACTCACTCACTCACTCCCACCCACACTCCCCCCCCACTCATCCACTCACTCACTCACTCCCACCCACACTCCCCCCCCACTCATCCACTCACTCACTCCCACCCACACTCCCCCCCCACTCATCCACTCACTCACTCCCCCCCACACTCCCCCCCCACTCACCCACTCACTCACTCACTCCCACCCACACTCCCCCCCCACTCAGCCACACACTCACTCACTCCCACCCACACTCCCCCCCCACTCATCCACTCACTCACTCACTCCCCCCCCCACTCCCCCCCACTCATCACTCACTCACTCCCACCCACACTCCCCCCCCACTCATCCACTCACTCACTCCCACCCACACTCCCCCCCCACTCACTCACTCACTCACTCCCACCCACACTCCCCCCCCACTCATCCACTCACTCACTCACTCCCACCCACCCACACTCCCCCCCCACTCACTCACTCACTCCCACCCACCCACACTCCCCCCCCACTCATCCACTCACTCACTCTCTCCCACCCACCCACACTCCCCCCCCACTCACTCACTCACTCCCACCCACCCACACTCCCCCCCCACTCATCCACTCACTCACTCCCACCCACACTCCCCCCCCACTCACTCACTCACTCCCACCCACACTCCCCCCCCACTCATCCACTCACTCACTCACTCACTCACTCCCACCCACCCACACTCCCCCCCCACTCATCCACTCACTCACTCACTCCCACCCACACTCCCCCCCCCACTCATCCACTCACTCACTCCCACCCACCCACACTCCCCCCCCACTCATCCACTCACTCACTCCCACCCACCCACACTCCCCCCCCCCTCATCCACTCACTCACTCACTCCCACCCACACTCCCCCCCCACTCATCCACTCACTCACTCACTCCCACCCACACTCCCCCCCCACTCATCCACTCACTCACTCCCACCCACCCACACTCCCCCCCCCACTCATCCACTCACTCACTCACTCCCACCCACACTCCCCCCCCACTCTCTCCCCCACTCACTCACTCCCACCCACACTCCCCCCCCACTCATCCACTCACTCACTCCCACCCACCCACACTCCCCCCCCACTCATCCACTCACTCACTCACTCCCACCCACCCACACTCCCCCCCCACTCATCCACTCACTCACTCCCACCCACACTCCCCCCCCACTCATCCACTCACTCACTCACTCCCACCCACACTCCCCCCCCACTCTCTCCCCCACTCACTCACTCCCACCCACCCACCCACACTCCCCCCCCACTCACCCACTCACTCACTCACTCCCACCCACACTCCCCCCCCACTCATCCACTCACTCACTCCCACCCACCCACACTCCCCCCCCACTCATCCACTCACTCACTCACTCCCACCCACACTCCCCCCCCACTCATCCACTCACTCACTCACTCCCACCCACACTCCCCCCCCACTCAGCCACACACTCACTCACTCCCACCCACACTCCCCCCCCCCACTCACTCACTCACTCACTCCCTCCCACCCACACTCCCCCCCCCACTCATCCACTCACTCACTCCCACCCACCCACACTCCCCCCCCCACTCATCCACTCACTCACTCACTCCCACCCACACTCCCCCCCCACTCACACTCACTCACTCCCACCCACCCACCCACACTCCCCCCCCACTCACCCACTCACTCACTCACTCCCACCCACACTCCCCCCCCACTCATCCACTCACTCACTCACTCCCACCCACACTCCCCCCCCCACTCATCCACTCACTCACTCCCACCCACCCACACTCCCCCCCCACTCATCCACTCACTCACTCCCCACCCACACTCCCCCCCCACTCATCCACTCACTCACTCCCACCCACCCACACTCCCCCCCCACTCATCCACTCACTCACTCCCACCCACCCACACTCCCCCCCCACTCACCCACTCACTCACTCACTCACTCCCACACTCCCCCCCCCCACTCATCCACTCACTCACTCACTCACTCCCACACTCCCCCCCCCACTCACCCACACACACACACTCACTCCCACCCACACTCCCCCCCCACTCATCCACTCACTCACTCACTCACTCCCACCCACACTCCCCCCCCACTCTCTCCCCCACCCACCCACACTCCCCCCCACTCTCTCCCCACCCCCACTCCCCCCCACTCTCTCCCCCACCCACCCACACTCCCCCCACTCTCTCCCCCACCCACACCCCCCCCCACCCACCCACACCCCCCCCCACTCTCTCCCCCACCCACACTCACTCCCACCCACCCACCCACACCCCCCCCCACTCTCTCCCCCACCCACCCACACTCCCCCCACTCTCTCCCCCACCCACACACCCCCCCCCCACTCCCCCCCCACCCACCCACACCCCCCCCCACTCACACTCACTCCCCCCCCCCACTCTCTCTCCCCCACCCACACACCCACACTCTCCCCCCACCACACCCACACTCCCCCCACTCTCTCCCCCACCCACCCCCCCACCCCCCCCACACCCCCCCACTCTCTCCCCCACACCCCCACCCACACCCCCCCCACCCCCTCCTAATATCTCGTCCTAGGGAAGACCTCCTCTCCCCGCTCTGTGAGCCTCACTCGGCGCGAGTCTCCGTGCGGACGCCCTCCGGCTGCCCCGCGCCCCCCGGTGCGCTCCTCACGCTCAACCTGCTGCTGCCCCTGCTGCTGCCCCTGCTGCTGCCCCTGCTGCTGCCCCCGCTGCTCCTGATGCCGCTGCTGCTGCTGCTGCCCCTGCAGGCGGTGGCCGCGGTGGTCCCGCTTGTTCCGCTGGGCCTCCACGGCAAGGCCCGGCGACGGGGCCGACGGGGCCAACGGGGTCAACGGAGCCGACCGAGGCGACGGGGCCGACGGGGTCAACGGAGCCGACCGGGTCAACGGGGTCAACGGAGCCGACCGAGGCGACGGGGTCAACGGGGTCGACCGAGGTGACGGAGCCGACGGGGTCAACGGAGTCGACCGAAGCGACGGGGTCAACGGGGTCGACCGAGGCGACGGGGCCGACGGGGCCGACCGGGCCGACGGGGTCAACGGGGCCGACGGGGCCGACGGGGCCAACGGGGTCGACCGAGGCGACGGGGCCGACGGGGTCGACCGAGGTGACGGAGCCGACGGGGTCAACGGGGTCGACCGAAGCGACGGGGTCAACGGGGTCGACCGAGGTGACGGGGCCGACGGGGCCGACGGGGTCAACGGGGCTGACGGGGCCGACGGGGCCAACGGGGCCGACGGGGCCGACGGGGTCGACGGGGCCGACGGGGCTTGGAGGGCCTGGTGGGTCTGGTGGGCCGCCTCTCGTAGCCGGCGCCGTTCTCGCCGCGTGGGTCTCGGCTCCCCCCACGAGGCCCGGCGGGACTCACGGCGGGACTCACGGCGGGACTCACGGCGGGACGCGCCGTGGGACGGGGCGGAGGGGGGGGGGCGGCCGCACACGGGGGGAGGCGGTGACGACGCTGGTGGTGGCGGTGGTTTTGGTGGTGGTTGTGCCGACGGTGGTGGCGGTGGTGGCGGTGGTGGCCTGCTGGTGGGCACAGACAGACAGACACGGAGACAGACAGACAGACACGGAGACACGGTGAGACACGGAGGGAACGGTGAGACACGGAGGGCACGGTGAGACACGGGGAGCGACGCTGGTGGTGGCGGTGGTGGTCTGCTCGCAGGCAGACACACAAAGACACGGACAAGCAGACAGACACAGAGACAGACACGGAGACACACAGAGACACGGAGACACACAAACACGGAGAGACACGGAGACACACAGACACGGAGAGAGACACGGAGAGAGACACGAAGACAGATACGGAGACACACAGACAAGGAGAGAGACACGGAGAGAGACACGGAGAGAGACACGGAGACACACAGACACAGAGAGAGACAGACAGCAAGTCACGGAGATACAGACACTTGGAGACACAAACACAGAGACATGGAGACACAGAGACACGGAGACAGACAGACAGACACAGAGACACGGAGACAGATAGACACAGAGACAGACAGACAGACACAGAGACAATACACAAACACAGAGACACGGAGACACACAGACACAGAGACACGGAGACAGACAGACAGACACAAACACAGAGACACGGACACAGAGACACAGAGACACAGAGACAGACAGACAGACACAGAGACAATACACAAACACAGAGACACGGAGACACACAGACACAGAGACACGGAGACAGACAGACAGACACAAACACAGAGACACAGAGACACAGAGTGACAATACACAAATACACAAACACAGAGACACGGACACAGAGACACAAATACACAAACACAGAGACACGGACACAGAGACACAGAGACACAAACACAGAGACACGGACACAGAGACACAGAGACACAAACACAGAGACACGGACACAGAGACACAGAGACACAAACACAGAGACACGGACACAGAGACACAGAGACACAAACACAGAGACACGGACACAGAGACACAGAGACACAAACACAGAGACACGGACACAGAGACACAGAGACACAAACACAGAGACACGGACACAGAGACACAGAGACACAAACACAGAGACACGGAGACACACAGACACAGAGACACGGAGGCACACAAACACAGAGACACGGACACAGAGACACAGAGACACAAACACAGAGACACGGACACAGAGACACAGAGACACAAACACAGAGACACGGACACAGAGACACAGAGACACAAACACAGAGACACGGAGGCAGACAGAGACACAGAGACACAAACACAGAGACACGGACACAGAGACACAGAGACACAAACACAGAGACACGGACACAGAGACACAGAGACACAAACACAGAGACACGGACACAGAGACACAGAGACACAAACACAGAGACACGGACACAGAGACACAAATACACAAACACAGAGACACGGACACAGAGACACAGAGACACAAACACAGAGACACGGACACAGAGACACAGAGACACAAACACAGAGACACGGACACAGAGACACAGAGACACAAACACAGAGACACGGACACAGAGACACAGAGACACAAACACAGAGACACGGACACAGAGACACAGAGACACAAACACAGAGACACGGACACAGAGACACAGAGACACAAACACAGAGACACGGACACAGAGACACAGAGACACAAACACAGAGACACGGACACAGAGACACAGAGACACAAACACAGAGACACGGAGACACACAGACACAGAGACACGGAGGCACACAAACACAGAGACACGGACACAGAGACACAGAGACACAAACACAGAGACATGGAGACACACAGACACAGAAACACGGACACAGAGACACGGAGGCACACAGACACAGAGACACGGAGACAGACAGAGACATAGAGTGACGTTGGTGATGTCCGTGATGATGGTGGTGATGTCAGTAGTGATGTTGGTGGTGGTGGCAATGGTGGTGATGGTGGTGGTCTTGGTGGTGGTAGTGGCGATGGTGGTGGTGATGGTGTTGGTGGTGATGGTGGTGGTGGTGATGGTGGTGATGATGGCGGTAATGTTGGTGGTGATGATGATGTCGGAGGTGATGTTGGTGGTGGTGATGATGATGATGGTGATGATGTTGGTGATGGTGATGATGTTGGTGATGGTGATGGTGGCGGTGGTGATGGTGGTGGTGGTGGCGGTGACGATGTTGGTGGTGGTGGTGGTGATGATGGTGGTGGTGACGGTGATGATGATGGTGATGATGTTGGTGATGATGTTGGTGATGGTGGTGATGGTGGTGGTGGTGACGATGTTGGTGATGGTGGTGATGGTGATGGTGGTGGTGGTGACGATGTTGGTGGTGGTGGTGATGATGATGGTGGTGGTGACAGTGATGATGATGGCGATGATGTTGGTGATGATGTTGGTGATCGTGATGATGGTGGTGGTGACGATGTTGGTGATGGTGATGATGGTGGTGATGATGGTGGTGATCGTGATGATGATGGTGGTGACGATGTTGGTGGTGGTGTTGATGGTGGTGATGGTGACGGTGACGATGGTGGCGATGGTGCTGATGGTGGTGACGGTGATGATGTTGGTGATGGTGGTGATGATGGTGACGGTGATGATGTTGGTGATGGTGGTGATGGTGGTGATGGTGGTGATGGTGGTGGTGGTGGTGATGGTGACGGTGACGATGGTGGCGATGGTGGTGATGGTGGTGATGGTGGTGATGGTGACGGTGCTGATGTTGGTGATGTTGGTGATGGTGGTGATGGTGGTGATGTTGGTGATGTTGGTGATGGTGGTGATGATGGTGATGGTGGTGATGGTGGTGATGGTGGTGATGATGGTGGTGATGATGGTGACGGTGACGATGTTGGTGACGGTGACGATGTTGGTGATGGTGGTGATGTTGGTGATGGTGGTGATGATGGTGACGGTGATGATGTTGGTGACGTTGGTGATGGTGGTGATGATGATGGTGGTGGTGATGTTGGTGATGGTGGTGGTGATGTTGGTGATGTTGGTGATGGTGATGATGTTGGTGGTGATGGTGACGGTGACGATGTTGGTGACGGTGGTGATGATGGTGACGGTGATGATGTTGGTGATGTTGGTGATGGTGGTGATGGTGATGATGTTGGTGGTGACGGTGACGGTGACGATGATGGTGACGGTGGTGATGATGGTGACGGTGATGATGTTGGTGATGTTGGTGATGGTGGTGATGGTGATGATGTTGGTGATGGTGGTGGTGACGATGTTAGTGATGGTGGTTATGTTGGTGATGGTGGTGGTGGTGACGATGGTGATGGTGGTGGTGATGGTGGTGATGGTGGATGTCTCACTACACCATCCTCTGCTCTCTGCAATGCAGAGACTCCGACCCTGGGACTAGGGGTCACCTTGACCACCTCCTCCACCTCCTCCACCTCCTCCACCTCCTCCTCCTCCACCTCCTCCACCTCCTCCACCACCACCACCTCCTCCTCCTCCGTGTCAACCTCTGCAGCGAACACAGCAGACCACAGCATGATGCTCGTGCCAGGCTAGGTGCAGGTGACGTGCGGGAGAAGCTGGGGAGAAGGGGTGAATGGGTGAGTGGGGTGAGTGGGTGAGTGAGTGGGTGAGTTAGTGGGTGAGTGAGTAAGAGAGTCAGTGAGTGGGGTGAGTGGGTGGGGTGAGTGGATGAGTTAGTGAGTGAGTGGTGGTGAGTGAGTGGGTGAGTGGGTGGGTGAGTGATGGTGAGTGGTGGTGAGTGAGTGAGTGGGTGAGTGGGTGGGTGAGTGGATGAGTTAGTGAGTGAGTGGGTGAGTGGGTGAGTGGGTGGGTGAGTGGATGAGTTAGTGAGTGAGTGGGTGAGTGGGTGAGTGGGGTGAGTGGGGTGAGTGGGTGAGTGGGTGGGTGGGGTGAGTGGGTGAGTGGGTGGGTGGGGTGAGTGGGTGAGTGGATGAGTTAGTGAGTGAGTGGGTGAGTGGGTGAGTGGGGTGAGTGGGGTGAGTGGGTGAGTGGGTGGGTGGGGTGAGTGGGTGAGTGGGTGAGTGGGGTGAGTGGGGTGAGTGGGTGAGTGGGTGAGTGGGTGAGTGGATGAGTTAGTGAGTGAGTGGGTGAGTGGGTGAGTGGGTGGGTGGGGTGAGTGGGTGAGTGGGTGGGTGGGGTGAGTGGGGTGAGTGGGTGAGTGAGTGGATGAGTTAGTGGGTGAGTGAGTGAGTGAGTGGATGAGTGGTGGTGAGTGGTGGTGAGTGGTGGTGAGTGAGTGGGTGAATGGGTGAGTGGGGTGAGTGGGTGAGTGAGTGGATGAGTTAGTGAGTGAGTGGTGGTGAGTGAGTGGGTGAGTGGGTGGGTGAGTGAGTGGGTGGGTGAGTGGGTGAATGGGTGAGTGGGATGAGTGGGTGAGTGAGTGGGTGAGTTAGTGGGTGAGTGAGTAAGTGAGTCAGTGAGTGGGGTGAGTGGGTGGGTGAGTGGATGAGTTAGTGAGTGAGTGGTGGTGAGTGAGTGGGTGAGTGGGTGGGTGAGGGAGTGGGTGGGTGAGTGGGTGAGTGATGGTGAGTGGTGGTGAGTGAGTGAGTGGGTGAGCGGGTGGGTGAGTGGATGAGTTAGTGGGTGAGTGGGTGAGTGGGTGAGTGGGGTGAGTGGGGTGAGTGGGTGAGTGGGGTGAGTGGGTGAGTGGGTGAGTGGGGTGAGTGGGTGAGTGGGTGAGTGGGTGAGTGGGGTGAGTGGGGTGAGTGGGGTGAGTGGGTGAGTGAGTGAGTGGGTGAGTGGGGTGAGTGGGTGAGTGGGGTGAGTGGGTGAGTGAGTGAGTGGGTGAGTGGGTGAGTGGGTGAGTGGGTGAGTGGGTGAGTGGGTGGGTGGGGTGAGTGGGTGAGTGGGTGAGTGGGGTGAGTGGGTGAGTGGGTGAGTGGGGTGAGTGGGTGAGTGGGTGAGTGGGTGAGTGGGTGAGTGGGTGAGTGGGTGGGTGGGGTGAGTGGGTGAGTGGGTGAGTGGGGTGAGTGGGTGAGTGGGTGGGTGGGGTGAGTGGGTGAGTGGGTGAGTGGGTGAGTGGGTGAGTGGGTGAGTGAGTGAGTGGGTGAGTGGGTGAGTGGGTGAGTGGGTGAGTGGGTGAGTGGGTGGGTGGGGTGAGTGGGTGAGTGGGTGAGTGGGGTGAGTGGGTGAGTGGGTGAGTGGGGTGAGTGGGTGAGTGGGTGAGTGGGTGAGTGGGTGAGTGGGTGAGTGGGTGGGTGGGGTGAGTGGGTGAGTGGGTGAGTGGGGTGAGTGGGTGAGTGGGTGGGTGGGGTGAGTGGGTGAGTGGGTGAGTGGGTGAGTGGGTGAGTGGGTGAGTGGGTGGGGTGAGTGGGTGAGTGGGTGAGTGGGTGAGTGAGTGGATGAATTAGTGAGTGAATGAGTGGTGAGTGTTGGTGAGTGGGTGGGTGAGTGAGTGGGTGAGTGAGTGAGTGGGTGAGTGGGTGAGTGAGTGGATGAGTTAGTGGGTGAGTGAGTGAGTGGGTGAGTGAGTGAGTGGGTGAGTGGTGGTGAGTGGTGGTGAGTGGTGGTGAGTGAGTGGGTGAATGGGTGAGTGGGGTGAGTGGGTGAGTGAGTGGATGAGTTAGTGAGTGAGTGGTGGTGAGTGAGTGGGTGAGTGGGTGGGTGAGGGAGTGGGTGGGTGAGTGGGTGAGTGATGGTGAGTGGTGGTGAGTGAGTGAGTGAGTGGGTGAGTGGGTGGGTGAGTGGATGAGTTAGTGGGTGAGTGGGTGAGTGGGGTGAGTGGGTGAGTGGGTGGGTGGGGTGAGTGGGTGAGTGGGTGAGTTAGTGGGTGAGTGGGTGGGTGGGGTGAGTGGGTGAGTGGGTGAGTGGGTGAGTGGTGGTGAGTGGTGGTGAGGAGTGGGTGGGTGAGGGAGTGGGTGGGTGAGTGGGTGAGTGATGGTGAGTGGTGGTGAGTGAGTGAGTGAGTGGGTGAGTGGGTGGGTGAGTGGATGAGTTAGTGGGTGAGTGGGTGAGTGGGGTGAGTGGGTGAGTGGGTGGGTGGGGTGAGTGGGTGAGTGGGTGAGTTAGTGGGTGAGTGGGTGGGTGGGGTGAGTGGGTGAGTGGGTGAGTGGGTGAGTGGTGGTGAGTGGTGGTGAGTGGTGTGAGTGAGTGGGTGAATGGGTGAGTGGGGTGAGTGGGTGAGTGAGTGGATGAGTTAGTGGGTGAGTGAGTGAGTGGGTGAGTGAGTGAGTGGGTGAGTGGTGGTGAGTGGTGGTGAGTGGTGGTGAGTGAGTGGGTGAATGGGTGAGTGGGGTGAGTGGGTGAGTGAGTGGATGAGTTAGTGAGTGAGTGGTGGTGAGTGAGTGGGTGAGTGGGTGGGTGAGTGAGTGGGTGGGTGAGTGGGTGAATGGGTGAGTGGGATGAGTGGGTGAGTGAGTGGGTGAGTTAGTGGGTGAGTGAGTAAGAGAGTCAGTGAGTGGGGTGAGTGGGTGGGTGAGTGGATGAGTTAGTGAGTGAGTGGTGGTGAGTGAGTGGGTGAGTGGGTGGGTGAGGGAGTGGGTGGGTGAGTGGGTGAGTGATGGTGAGTGGTGGTGAGTGAGTGAGTGGGTGAGTGGGTGGGTGAGTGGATGAGTTAGTGGGTGAGTGGGTGAATGGGTGAGTGGGGTGAGTGGGGTGAGTGGGTGAGTGGGTGAGTGGGTGGGTGGGGTGAGTGGGTGAGTGGGTGAGTGGGGTGAGTGGGTGAGTGAGTGAGTGGGTGAGTGAGTGGGTGAGTTAGTGGGTGAGTGAGTAAGTGAGTCAGTTCTGAGTGGGGTGAGTGGGTGGGTGAGTGGATGAGTTAGTGAGTGAGTGGTGGTGAGTGAGTGGGTGAGTGGGTGAGTGGGTGGGTGAGTGGGTGGGTGGGTGAGGGAGTGGGTGGCGTGAGTGGGTGAGTGATGGTGAGTGGTGGTGAGTGAGTGAGTGAGTGGGTGAGTGGGTGGGTGAGTGGATGAGTTAGTGGGTGAGTGGGTGAGTGGGGTGAGTGGGTGAGTGGGTGGGTGGGGTGAGTGGGTGAGTGGGTGAGTTAGTGGGTGAGTGGGTGGGTGGGGTGAGTGGGTGAGTGGGTGAGTTAGTGGGTGAGTGGGTGAGTGGGTGGGTGAGTGGATGAGTTAGTGAGTTAGTGGGTGAGTGGGTGAAGTG
>NW_027621233.1:0-12500 GCF_964198595.1 Lampetra fluviatilis
GTGTGTGTGTGGTGAGTGTATATGGTGAGTGTGTGTGTGGTGAGTGAGTGTATATGGTGAGTGTGTGTGTGTGTGGTGAGTGAGTGTATATGGTGAGTGTGTGTGGTGAGTGAGTGTATATGGTGAGTGTGTGTGTGGTGAGTGAGTGTATATGGTGAGTGTGTGTGTGTGTGGTGAGTGAGTGTATATGGTGAGTGTGTGTGTGTGGTGAGTGAGTGTATATGGTGAGTGTGTGTGTGGTGAGTGAGTGTATATGGTGAGTGTGTGTGTGTGGTGAGTGAGTGTATATGGTGTGTGTGTGTGTGGTGAGTGAGTGTATATGGTGAGTGTGTGTGTGTGGTGAGTGAGTGTATATGGTGAGTGAGTGTATATGGTGAGAGTGTGTGTGTGGTGAGTGTATATGGTGAGTGTGTGTGTGGTGAGTGTATATGGTGAGTGTGTGTGTGTGGTGAGTGAGTGTATATGGTGTGTGTGTGTGTGTGGTGAGTGAGTGTATATGGTGAGTGTGTGTGTGTGGTGAGTGAGTGTATATGGTGAGTGTGTGTGTGGTGAGCTGTAGGTGAGTGTGTGTGTGTGGTGAGTGAGTGTATATGGTGTGTGTGTGTGTGGTGAGTGAGTGTATATGGTGTGTGTGTGTGGTGAGCTGTAGGTGAGTGTGTGTGTGTGGTGAGTGAGTGTATATGGTGTGTGTGTGTGTGGTGAGCTGTAGGTGAGTGTGTGTGTGGTAAGTGAGTGTGTGTGTGGTGAGTGAGTGTATGGTGTGTGTGTGGTGAGTGAGTGTATGGTGTGTGTGTGGTGAGCTGTAGGTGAGTGAGTGTATGGTGTGTGTGGTGAGCTGTAGGTGAGCGTGTGTGTGTGGTGTGTGTGTGGTGAGTGTGTGTGTGGTGAGTGAGTGTATGGTGTGTGTGTGGTGTGTGTGGTGAGCTGTAGGTGAGCGTGTGTGGTGAGTGAGTGTTTGGTGTGTGTGTGGTGAGCTGTAGGTGAGTGAGTGTATGGTGTGTGTGTGGTGTGTGTGGTGAGCTGTAGGTGAGTGTGTATGGTGTGTGTGTGGTGAGTGAGTGTATGGTGTGTGGTGAGCTGTAGGTGAGCGTGTGTGGTGAGTGAGTGTATGGTGTGTGGTGAGCTGTAGGTGAGTGAGTGTGGTGAGTGTGTGGTGAGCTGTAGGTGAGTGTGTGGTGTGTGTGTGGTGTGTGTGGTGAGCTGTAGGTGAGTGAGTGTGGTGAGTGTGTGGTGAGCTGTAGGTGAGTGTGTGGTGTGTGTGTGGTGTGTGTGGTGAGCTGTAGGTGAGTGAGTGTGGTGAGTGTGTGTATGGTGTGTGTGTATGGTGTGTGTGTGGTGAGTGAGTGTATATGGTGTGTGTGTGTGTGTGTGTGGTGAGCTGTAGGTGAGTGTGTGTGAGTGTGTGTGTGTGTGGTGTGGTGTGTGTGGTGAGCTGTAGGTGAGTGTGTGTGAGTGTGTGTGTGTATGGTGTGTGTGGTGAGCTGTAGGTGAGTGTGTGTGAGTGTGTGAGTGTATGGTGTGTGTGTGTGGTGAGTGAGTGTATGGTGTGGTGTGGTGTGTGTGGTGAGCTGTAGGTGAGCGTGTGTGGTGAGTGAGTGTATGGTGTGTGTGGTGAGTGAGTGATGAGTGTGTGTGTGTGGTGTGTGTGGTGAGCTGTAGGTGAGCGTGTGTGTGTGTGGTGAGTGTATGGTGTGTGTTTGGTGAGCTCTGTAGGTGTGCGTGTGTGGTGAGTGAGTGTATGGTGTGTGTGGTGAGCTGTAGGTGAGGGTGTGTGTGTGGTGAGTGATGAGTGTGTGTGTATGGTGTGTGTATGGTGTGTGTGTGTGGTGAGTGAGTGTATGGTGTGTGTGGTGTGGTGTGTGTGGTGAGTGAGTGTGTGGTGAGTGTGTGTATGGTGTGTGTGGTGTGGTGTGTGTGGTGAGCTGTAGGTGTGCGTGTGTGGTGAGTGAGTGTATGGTGCGTGTGTGGTGAGTGTGTGTATGGTGTGTGTGTGGTGAGTGTGTGTATGGTGTGTGTGGTGTGGTGTGTGTGGTGAGCTGTAGGTGTGCGTGTGTGGTGAGTGAGTGTATGGTGAGTGAGTGTGGTGAGTGAGTGTATGGTGTGTGTGTGGTGAACTGTAGGTGAGTGAGTGTATGGTGTGTGTGTGGTGAGCTGTAGGTGAGTGTGTGGTGTGGTGTGTGTGGTGAGCTGTAGGTGAGCGTGTGTGGTGAGTGTGTGTATGGTGTGTGTGGTGAGTGAGTGTGTGGTGAGTGTGTGTATGGTGTGTGTGGTGTGGTGTGTGTGGTGAGCTGTAGGTGTGCGTGTGTGGTGAGTGAGTGTATGGTGAGTGAGTGTGGTGAGTGAGTGTATGGTGTGTGTGTGGTGAGCTGTAGGTGAGTGAGTGTTTGGTGTGTGTGTGGTGAGCTGTAGGTGAGTGTGTGGTGTGGTGTGTGTGGTGAGCTGTAGGTGAGTGTGTGGTGTGGTGTGTGTGGTGAGCTGTAGGTGAGTGTGTGGTGTGGTGTGTGTGGTGTGCTGTAGGTGAGTGTGTGGTGTGGTGTGTGTGGTGAGCTGTAGGTGAGCGTGTGTGGTGAGTGAGTGTATGGTGTGTGTGGTGTGGTGTGTGTGGTGAGTGAGTGTATGGTGTGTGTGGTGTGGTGTGTGTGGTGAGTGAGTGTATGGTGTGTGTGGTGTGTGTGTGGTGAGCTGTAGGTGAGTGTGTGTGTGTGTGGTGAGTGAGTGTATGGTGTGTGTGTGGTGAGCTTTAGGTGAGTGAGTGTGGTGAGTGAGTGTATGGTGTGTGTGTGGTGAGCTTTAGGTGAGTGAGTGTGGTGAGTGAGTGTATGGTGTGTGTGTGGTGAGCTGTAGGTGAGTGTGTGGTGTGTGTGTGGTGAGCTGTAGGTGAGCGTGTGTGGTGAGTGAGTGTATGGTGTGTGTGTGTGGTGTGTGTGGTGTGTGTGGTGAGCTGTAGGTGAGTGTGTGTGTGTGGTGTGTGTGTGGTGAGTGATGAGTGTGTGTGTATGGTGTGTGTGGTGAGCTGTAGGTGAGTGAGTGTATGGTGTGTGTGGTGAGCTGTAGGTGAGTGAGTGTATGGTGTGTGTGTATGGTGTGTGTGGTGAGCTGTAGGTGAGTGTGTGTGTGTGGTGAGTGAGTGTATGGTGTGTGTGTATGGTGTGTGTGGTGAGCTGTAGGTGAGTGTGTGTGTGTGGTGAGTGAGTGTATGGTGTGTGTGTGGTGAGCTGTAGGTGAGTGAGTGTATGGTGTGTGTGTATGGTGTGTGTGGTGAGCTGTAGGTGAGTGTGTGTGTGTGGTGAGTGAGTGTATGGTGTGTGTGGTGAGCTGTAGGTGAGTGTGTGTGTGTGGTGAGTGAGTGTATGGTGTGTGTGGTGAGCTGTAGGTGAGTGAGTGTATGGTGTGTGTGTATGGTGTGTGTGGTGAGCTGTAGGTGAGTGTGTGTGTGTGGTGAGTGAGTGTATGGTGTGTGTGTATGGTGTGTGTGGTGAGCTGTAGGTGAGTGTGTGTGTGTGGTGAGTGAGTGTATGGTGTGTGTGTGGTGAGTGATGAGTGTGTGTGTATGGTGTGTGTGGTGAGCTGTAGGTGAGCTGTAGGTGAGTGTGTGTATGGTGTGTGTGTGTGGTGTGTGTGGTGAGCTGTAGGTGAGCTGTAGGTGAGTGTGTGTATGGTGTGTGTGTGTGGTGTGTGTGGTGAGCTGTAGGTGAGCGTGGTGAGCTGTAGGTGAGTGTGTGTATGGTGTGTGGTGTGCTGTAGGTGAGTGTGTGGTGTGGTGTGTGTGGTGTGGTGTGTGTGGTGAGCTGTAGGTGAGTGAGTGTATGGTGTGTGTGGTGAGCTGTAGGTGAGTGTGTGGTGTGGTGTGTGTGGTGTGGTGTGTGTGGTGAGCTGTAGGTGAGCGTGGTGAGCTGTAGGTGAGTGTGTGTATGGTGTGTGGTGTGCTGTAGGCGAGTGTGTGGTGTGTGGTGTGGTGTGTGTGGTGAGCTGTAGGTGAGCGTGGTGAGCTGTAGGTGAGTGTGTGTATGGTGTGTGGTGTGCTGTAGGTGAGTGTGTGGTGTGGTGTGTGTGGTGTGGTGTGTGTGGTGAGCTGTAGGTGAGTGTGTGTATGGTGTGTGTGTGTGGTGTGTGTGGTGAGCTGTAGGTGAGCGTGGTGAGCTGTAGGTGAGTGTGTGTATGGTGTGTGGTGTGCTGTAGGTGAGTGTGTGGTGTGTGGTGTGGTGTGTGTGGTGAGCTGTAGGTGAGTGTGTGGTGTGGTGTGTGTGGTGTGCTGTAGGTGAGTGTGTGGTGTGGTGTGTGGTGTGCTGTAGGTGAGTGTGTGGTGTGGTGTGTGTGGTGTGCTGTAGGTGAGTGTGTGGTGTGTGGTGTGGTGTGTGTGGTGAGCTGTAGGTGAGCGTGGTGAGCGAGCTGTGGGTCTCACCTGCTCGTGCCCTCCATGGACAGCCGGTGATGTGCACCGTCGCTCACCCCAGCCTCACCCGCCCGGAGACCGAGTCGCTCACCCTCTCCGTCATGTGTGAGTCGCTCACCCCACTCACCCACCCACCCACTCACTCACTCACCCCAGCCTCACCCGCCCGGAGACTCAGTCGCTCACCCTCTCGGTCATGTGTGAGTCGCTCACCCACCCACTCACCCACTCACCCACTCACTCAGTCACTCAACCACTCGCTCACCCACTCACTCACTCACCCACTCACCCACTCACTCAGTCACTCACCCACTCGCTCACCCACTCACTCACCCACCCACCCACTCACTCACTCACCCCAGCCTCACCCGCCCGGAGACTGAGTCGCTCACCCTCTCCGTCATGTGTGAGTCGCTCACCCACCCACTCACCCACTCACCCACTCACTCAGTCACTCAACCACTCGCTCACCCACTCAGTCAATCAATCAATCGCTCACTCACTCGCTCACTCACCCCAGCCTCACCCGCCCGGAGACTGAGTCGCTCACCCTCTCGGTCATGTGTGAGTCGCTCACTCACCCACTCACCCACTCACCAACTCACTCACCCACTCACCCCAGCCTCACCCGCCCGGAGACTGAGTCGCTCACCCTCTCGGTCATGTGTGAGTCGCTCACCCACTCGCTCACCCACTCACTCAACCACTCACCCACTCAATCAATCAATCGCTCACTCACTCAATCGCTCACTCACTCACTCACCCACTCACCCACTCACCCACTCACCCACCCACTCACTCAACCACTCACCCACTCAATCAATCAATCGCTCACTCACTCAATCGCTCACTCACTCACTCGCCCACCCACTCAGTCACTCACACCACTCGCTCACCCACTCACTCACCCACCCACCCACTCGCTCACCCACTCACTCAACCACTCACCCACTCACGCCAGCCTCACTCGCCCAGAGACTCAGTCGCTCACCCTCTCGGTCATGTGTGAGTCGCTCACCCACTCACTCACCCACTCACTCAACCACTCACCCACTCAATCAATCAATCGCTCACTCACTCAATCGCTCACTCACTCACTCACCCACTCACCCACTCACCCACCCACTCACTCAACCACTCACCCACTCAATCAATCAATCGCTCACTCACTCAATCGCTCACTCACTCACTCACCCACCCACTCAGTCACTCAACCACTCGCTCACACCACTCAGTCACTCACCCACTCGCTCACCCACTCACTCACCCACCCACCCACTCACTCAACCACTCACCCACTCACGCCAGCCTCACTCGCCCAGAGACTCAGTCGCTCACCCTCTCCGTCATGTGTGAGTCGCTCACCCACCCACTCACCCACTCACTCAGTCACTCACCCACTCGCTCACCCACTCAGTCAATCAATCAATCGCCCACTCACTCGCTCACTCACTCGCTCACTCACCCACTCGCTCACTCACCCCAGCCTCACCCGCCCGGAGACTCAGTCGCTCACCCTCTCGGTCATGTGTGAGTCGCTCACCCGCTCAACCACTCACCCACTCACCCACTCACTCAGCCACTCACTCACTCACCCACTCACTCACACACTCACCCACTCGCTCACCCACTCACCCACCTGCTCACTCAATCAATCGCTCACTCACTCACCCACTCACCCACTCACTCACTCACTCACCCACTCACCCCAGCCTCACCCGCCCGGAGACTGAGTCGCTCACCCTCTCCGTCATGTGTGAGTCGCTCACTCACCCACTCACCCACCCACTCACTCAACCACTCACCCGCTCAATCAATCAATCGCTCACTCACTCGCTCACTCACTCACTCGCTCACTCACCACTCACTCACTCAATCGCTCACTCGCTCACCCACTCGCTCACCCACTCACCCACTCATTCACCCTCTCACTCACCCACTCACTCACTCACTCGCTCACTCACTCACTCACCCACTCACCCCAGCCTCACCCGCCCGGAGACTCAGTCGCTCACCCTCTCCGTCATGTGTGAGTCGCTCACCCACTCACCCACTCACTCAACCACTCACCCACTCACTCACTCACCTACCCACCCACTCACTCACTCACTCACCCACTCACTCACTCAATCAATCGCTCACCCGCTCACTCACTCACTCACTCACCCCAGCCTCACCCGCCCTGAGACTCAGTCGCTCACTCTCTCTGTCATGTGTGAGTCGCTCACCCACTCACTCACCCACTCAACCACTCACCCACTCAGTCACTCAGCCACTCAGCCACTCACTCAATCAATCGCTCACTCACTCACCCACTCACCCACTCACTCACCCACTCAACCACTCACCCACTCAGTCACTCAGCCACTCACTCACTCAATCAATCGGTCACTCACCCACTCACCCGCTCACTCACCCACCCACCCACTCACTCACCTACCCACTCACTCACTCACCCACTCACTCACTCAATCAATCGCTCACCCGCTCACTCACCCACTCACTCACCCCAGCCTCACCCGCCCGGAGACTCAGTCGCTCACCCTCTCCGTCATGTGTGAGTCGCTCACCCACTCACTCACCCACTCAACCACTCACCCACTCAGTCACTCAGCCACTCACTCACTCAATCAATCGGTCACTCACCCACTCACCCGCTCACTCACCCACCCACCCACTCACTCACCTACCCACTCACTCACCCACTCACTCACTCAATCAATCGCTCACCCGCTCACTCACCCACTCACTCACCCCAGCCTCACCCGCCCGGAGACTCAGTCGCTCACCCTCTCCGTCATGTGTGAGTCGCTCACTCACTCGCTCACTCACTCACTCAATCACCCACTCGCTCACCCACTCACCCACTCATTCACCCTCTCACTCACCCACTCACTCACTCGCTCACTCACTCACTCACCCACTCACCCCAGCCTCACCCGCCCGGAGACTCAGTCGCTCACCCTCTCCGTCATGTGTGAGTCGCTCACCCACTCACCCACTCACTCAACCACTCACCCACTCACTCACTCACCTACCCACCCACTCACTCACTCACCCACTCACTCACTCAATCAATCGCTCACCCGCTCACTCACCCACTCACTCACTCACCCACTCGCTCACTCACCTACTCACCTACTCACCCACTCAGCCACTCACTCACTCACCCACTCACCCCAGCCTCACCCGCCCGGAGACTCAGTCGCTCACCCTCTCCGTCATGTGTGAGTCGCTCACCCACTCGCTCACCCACTCAACCACTCACCCACTCACTCAACCACTCACCCACTCAATCAATCAATCGCTCACTCACTCAATCGCTCACTCACTCGCTCACTCACCACTCACTCACTCAATCGCTCACTCGCTCACCCACTCGCTCACCCACTCACCCACTCATTCACCCTCTCACTCACCCACTCACTCACTCACTCGCTCACTCACTCACTCACTCACCCACTCACCCCAGCCTCACCCGCCCGGAGACTCAGTCGCTCACCCTCTCCGTCATGTGTGAGTCGCTCACCCACTCACCCACTCACTCAACCACTCACCCACTCACTCACTCACCTACCCACCCACTCACTCACTCACCCACTCACTCAATCAATCAATCGCTCACTCACTCACTCACCCCAGCCTCACCCGCCCTGAGACTCAGTCGCTCACTCTCTCTGTCATGTGTGAGTCGCTCACCCACTCACTCACCCACTCAACCACTCACCCACTCACTCAACCACTCACCCACTCACTCAACCACTCACCCACTCACTCACTCACCTACCCACCCACTCACTCACTCACTCACCCACTCACTCAATCAATCAATCGCTCACCCGCTCACTCACTCACTCACCTACCCACCCACTCACTCACTCACTCACCCACTCACTCAATCAATCAATCGCTCACTCACTCACTCACCCCAGCCTCACCCGCCCTGAGACTCAGTCGCTCACCCTCTCCGTCATGTGTGAGTCGCTCACCCACTCACTCACCCACTCACCCACTCACTCACCCACTCAACCACTCACCCACTCAGTCACTCAGCCACTCACTCACTCAATCAATCGCTCACTCACCCACTCACCCGCTCACTCACCCACCCACCCACTCACTCACCTACCCACTCACTCACCCACTCACTCACTCAATCAATCGCTCACCCGCTCACTCACCCACTCACTCACTCACTCACCCCAGCCTCACCCGCCCGGAGACTCAGTCGCTCACCCTCTCGGTCATGTGTGAGTCGCTCACCCGCTCAACCACTCACCCACTCACCCACTCACTCAGCCACTCACTCACTCACCCACTCACTCACACACTCACCCACTCGCTCACCCACTCACCCACTCACTCAACCACTCACCCACTCAGTCACTCAGCCACTCAGCCACTCACTCGCTCACTCGCTCACTCAACCACTCACTCAGTTACTCAACCACTCAGCCACTCACTCACTCACCAACTCACCCACCCACTCACCCACTCACCCCAGCCTCACCCGCCTGGAGACTCAGTCGCTCACCCTCTCGGTCATGTGTGAGTCGCTCACCCACTCACTCACCCACTCAACCACTCGCTCATCCACTCACTCACCCACTCACCCACTCACCCACTCACCCACTCACCCACTCACCCACCCACTCACTCACCCACTCGCTCACCCACTCACCCACTCGCTCACTCAATCAATCGCTCACTCACTCAATCGCTCACTCACTCACCCACCCACTCACACACTCACCCACTCACTCGCTCACCCACTCACTCACCCACTCACTCACCCACTCACTCACCCACTCGCTCACCCACTCACCCACTCGCTCACTCAATCAATCGCTCACTCACTCAATCGCTCACTCACTCACCCACCCACTCACACACTCACCCACTCACTCGCTCACCCACTCACTCACCCACTCACCCACTCACTCACCCACTCACCCACTCACTCACTCAACCACTCACTCACTCAACCACTCACTCACTCACTCACCCACCCACTCGCTCACCCACTCACCCACTCGCTCACTCAATCAATCGCTCACTCACTCAATCGCTCACTCACTCACCCACCCACTCACACACTCACCCACTCACTCGCTCACCCACTCACTCACCCACTCACCCACTCACTCACTCAACCACTCACTCACTCAACCACTCACTCACTCACCCACCCACTCGCTCACCCACTCACCCACTCGCTCACTCAATCAATCGCTCACTCACTCAATCGCTCACTCACTCACCCACCCACTCACACACTCACCCACTCACTCGCTCACCCACTCACTCACCCACTCACCCACTCACTCACCCACTCACCCACTCACTCACTCAACCACTCACTCACTCAACCACTCACTCACTCACTCACCCACCCACTCACCCCAGCCTCACCAGCCCTGAGACTCAGTCGCTCACTCTCTCCGTCATGTGTGAGTCGCTCACCCGCTCGCTCACCCACCCACTCACCCACTCACCCACTCACTCACCCACCCACACACTTACTCATCCTCTCACCCACTCACTCACCCACTCACTCACCCACTCACTCACCCACCCACCCACTCGCTCACCCACCCACTCACCCACTCACTCACCCACCCACCCACCCACTCGCTCACCCACCCACCCACTCACCCACCCACTCACTCACCCACTCACCCACTCACTCACTCACCCACCCACTCACTCACTCACCCACCCACTCACTCACCCACTCACCCACTCACTCACTCACCGACTCACTCACTCACCCACCCACCCACCCACCCACTCACTCACCCACCCACCCACTCACTCACCCACTCACTCACCCACTCACTCACCCACTCACCCACTCACTCACTCACCCACTCACTCACCGACTCACTCACTCACTCATTCACTCACTCACCCACTCACTCACCCACCCACCCACCCACCCACCCACTCACCCACTCACTCACTCACCCACCCACTCACTCACCCACTCACTCACCGACTCACTCACTCACCCACCCACTCACTCACCCACCCACCCACTCACTCACCCACTCACTCACCCACCCACTCACTCACCCACTCACTCACCCACCCACTCACTCACCCACTCACCCACTCACCCACCCACTCACTCACCCACTCACTCACTCGCTCATCCACTCACTCACCCACTCACCCACTCACTCACCCACTCGCTCACCCACTCACCCACTCGCTCACTCAATCAATCGCTCACTCACTCAATCGCTCACTCACTCACCCACCCACTCACACACTCACCCACTAACTCACTCACCCATCCACTCACTCACTCACCCACTCACCCACTCACTCACCCACCCACACACTTACTCATCCTCTCACCCACTCACTCACCCACTCACTCACCCACTCACTCACTCACCCACCCACCCACCCACTCGCTCACCCACCCACCCACTCACCCACTCACTCACCCACCCACTCACTCACCCACTCACTCACCGACTCACTCACTCACCCACTCACTCACCCACCCACTCACTCACTCACCCACTCACCCACTCACTCACCCACCCACTCACTCACCCACTCACTCACCCACCCACTCACTCACCCACTCACTCACCCACCCACTCACTCACTCGCTCATCCACTCACCCACTCACCCACTCACTCACCCACTCACTCACCCACTCACTCACCCACTCACTCACCCACTCGCTCACCCACTCACCCACTCGCTCACTCAATCAATCGCTCACTCACTCAATCTCTCACTCACTCACCCACCCACTCACACACTCACCCACTCACTCGCTCACCCACTCACTCACCCACTCACCCACTCACTCACCCACTCACCCACTCACTCACTCAACCACTCACTCACTCAACCACTCACTCACTCAACCACTCACTCACCCACTCACTCACTCACTCAACCACTCACTCACTCACTCACCCACCCACTCACCCCAGCCTCACCAGCCCTGAGACTCAGTCGCTCACTCTCTCCGTCATATGTGAGTCGCTCACCCGCTCGCTCACCCACTCACCCACCCACTCACTCACCCACTCACCCACCCATCCACCCACTCACTCACCCACTCACCCACCCATCCACTCACTCACTCACCCACCCATCCACTCACTCACTCACCCACCCACACACTTACTCATCCTCTCACCCACTCACTCACCCACTCACTCACCCACTCACTCACCCACCCACCCACTCACCCACTCACTCAACCACCCACTCACTCACCCACTCACTCACCGACTCACTCACTCACCCACTCACTCACCCACTCACTCACCCACCCACCCACTCACTCACTCACTCACCCACTCACTCACTCACCCACTCACTCACTCACCCACTCACTCACCCACCCACTCACTCACTCACCCACTCACCCACTCACCCACTCAGTCACCCATGATTATAATGTTAATGATGTTGATAGCGATGACGATTATGATGATGATTTTGATGATGTTGTTGTTGATGTTGTTGTTGATGTTGTTGATGCTATTGATGATGTTGTTGATGATGTTGTTGACGCTGTTGTTGATGTTGTTGATGATGTTGTTGATGTTGTTGATGATGATGTTGATGTTGTTGATGTTGTTGGGTGTAGTTGCGCCTGAGGTGACGGTGTCTGGCTTTGATGGCAAGTGGTACCTTGAGCGTGGCGACGCTCAACTCACTTGCCACTCCGTAGCAAACCCACCAGCCGACTCATTTACATGGAGCAGGTGAGTGGGTGGGTGGGTGGGTGAGTGAGTGGGTGGGTGGGTGGGTGAGTGGGTGAGTGGGTGGGTGAGTGGGTGGGTGGGTGGGTGGGTGAGTGGGTGGGTGGGTGAGTGGGTGAGTGGGTGGGTGGGTGAGTGGGTGGGTGGGTGGGTGGGTGAGTGGGTGAGTGGGTGGGTGAGTGGGTGGGTGGGTGGGTGGGTGAGTGGGTGGGTGGGTGAGTGGGTGAGTGGGTGGGTGGGTGGGTGAGTGGGTGAGTGGGTGGGTGGGTGGGTGAGTGGGTGAGTGGGTGGGTGGGTGGGTGAGTGGGTGAGTGGGTGGGTGGGTGGGTGAGTGGGTGAGTGGGTGGGTGGGTGGGTGAGTGGGTGA